>NC_080203.1:97018373-97319284 GCF_030028045.1 Hippopotamus amphibius kiboko | reverse complement strand
CTGTTCAACTTGAAATTTCTTGTTTCTAAAGATAGACCAACAGTAGCATTTCATCTAAGAGGAAATCAGTTTAGATAAAAATTAGTTAATAGTCATAATGTGCCAGGGAGGGCTGTGGAGGACCTTAGAATGATGGGAGCCAAATCGGTTGAATCTTACAACCACTGAGGAGATGAGTTTTGAATCTGAACTAAACTCCCTCCCCACACTTGGATAATTCCAAAGCTCTTCAGATAACTAGCATGTAATAGCAACTCTTCATTCAAATTGCTCTGATTCTTAACAAGGCTGAAATGTATACCACTTAGAAATACCATTCTCCAGAAGGACAGAAACAGAGAAGAGCTTCAGCTGCCCACTTGGCAAACAGCCATCCTTCTTGAGAAATTTAAAATGAACCCACGTTTTACGGAAGACATTTGAGTTAGGAAATTTAACTTTGCCAGCCAAAGCACACACCTAAGTCTAGGAGTCCCATTACTGGATGAGAAATTCCATTTTTAAAATGGAACATCTCTTGTACTCATGAAAACTAAATTAGTGAAAAGAGGCCCAGCATACTTCAGACTTCTCTAGTTTTCTCTGTGCCTCTTTCTGAGGATCCAGAGAAGTCAGCTGGCTCCACATCATCTGGTTCTGAGCTCAGAAGTCTCCTCCACAGAGAAGCCCTCCCTGACCACCAATCTATAAGTATTCACCTCACCTGGGAGGAAAAAAATCCTTGGCTTACTATTTTGATTTAATCCTAGCACTTAGCCCTGTCTGAGATTGTGTTGTTTATAGATATATGTGTTCACTGGTTATCTTCCCCAACTAGGTTATAAGTTTATAAGCCTGTCAGTGTCATTCACACTGTACATGCACCTGATGTTAGAAGAGTACCTGGAACAAAGCAGGCACTCAGCAAAGATTTCTTGGATTAACATATGAATGAATAACTGACTTCATTAACAACTGGCAGTAAATGATAATATTTGGGCGAGGTGGCAGACATTAGTATGAGAATAGAGAAATAAGCCATCCTAGTTCTAGCACTCCTCTTTAATTTACAAGGCAAGGTTGAAAGGCCACCCATACTCTGCCAGTAGATATCCATTATAAAAGAAATAAATAAAAAAGATCAAGCCCTACCAGGAACTGGACAGTTCATATTTCCTATAAATAACACTGAGTACAACATAGATTTCCCCTTTGCTGGGAATCTAGTCTTTTGAGAAGAAAGCTGTAGCTGAAGTGCTTCACTTTTCTAAGTAGAACAAAAGAAGTTGATGCAGTGTTAAAGATGCAACTTGATTATATTTTTCAAGACAGAAAACATTCAAAAATTAAGCCAATGTTTTTGAGTTAGGAAGGTTTTTTCCCATTTAATGTACACTTTAAATAGACATTGCTCACAGTGTCCCTCAACCCACCGGAGCCCTGAGCTTTTGATAAACAATTTTAGGAAAGAGGGTTCCATGGACAGACAATTTTGGTAAATAATGAGCTGTACAAAGCTCCTCAGATTATTTTTTCATCTCACAAGTTCCTGTGATATGCTAACATGAGCCACAGATACTGTCTCTCAAAGTTACTTCTAGATTAATGTGATTAACTTGAGGTACATACAATTCCGTGAGCTCAAGTTCTTTGGAAACACGAGCTTGGGAAACACGACCTAGTCACACTTGCTGTTGCGATGCCCTTATCACACACACTGTGTACATATCTGTACTCATCACATTCTAACATCCTCTTTCGTTTACCTTTCTCACAACGTAAGATCTGTGGAGAACACGTTATTAATCTGATCCTAGCAAAGTGACGTTACCAAGTGGGCATTTTAAAAACGGGTATGAACAAATGGTTGCATTTGAAGGGCACAATCAACAACATAAACAGGATATACACATATTACAATTTCAGTAAGTGTCCTTTCCAAAAAAAAAAAAAGACGATCTCCTTTTTATACGGAGAAAATACTTTTCTTACCTGCACCTCTCCCTCTACATTTTTGATGGCAAAGGCATAGACTATACTCTGCAGTGTTTCTAACGTGCAGGAGACAGCCTTGCCATAATTCAGCATTCTTTCTTTAGGAATGGGAGTGAGCAGTAGTCTTTTCTGAGTATAGTATAAACAGTTTTCTACTAGAGTGATAGATATTTCATTAAATTGCTAAGATTATTTAGCATTCATATGTTTGTATGGCACTTGGTGTGTCTACTCTCCCATTCCGGAGGCATCAGAGAGCCATGAAGGCAGCTGGTGATATAGAAATTCAATTTGCCGTTAGTGGTCCCTGGACCATCAGTCAGCCCAGAGTCACCGGGCCTCTCAGGCCCATTAACGGGCTCCCTGAACCTTGGCAGTCCTTTCACCACACGTCAGTATTTTGCTTCACTTAAATTTTAGAAAGGCAGCTGTTTCTACCTTTAAAGCTCAAAAGGAATGAACTGCCCACTTTGTCTTGGGATATGGGAGAATTCTGTTTTTTCAGTTGGTCTTTATTCATATCTGACTTCAAAATGAGTACCTGCCTATTGTGGAATTTTTGAGACTACTAAAGAGCACAAAGTGGGGGGAAAAGTTCATAATCCTACTACTTAGAGACAATCACTTTAACAACTGGAGTAGCTCTTTGGAGGTTTTCTCTAATATTTCCATAGTTATTGGCCAATTCCAGCATTGTACTCCTTGAGTCAGCTTTGCTAATTCATATTTACTAAAATACTCACTTTACTTCATAATTAGCATAAGCAGTGCATTTTACTTCCTCTGAATTGTGATTTAAATACATTATTTTGTGTATTTTCATTTGCTTTCCTGAGGAAATAAGCTAGAAGTGTATTAATTGTTTTTAGGACTCAACTCTGACTTGTTTACTGATTTATAAAATTCTGCTTTTAAGTTTATTGATTTTTTTCCTTCAGTTCTCAGATATCTGGTTTTGGTTTTTTTGTTTTGTTTTTTTTTTTTTTCAATTTGGGGGGAAAGAACAAAGCATTCAATACTGTAAATTTGTCTTAATTATAACTCTGCTGTATCCATAGGATTTTTTATTTTAATGAGGTTTATTTTCTCACTATAAAAATTAATACATATGCACTACAAAAATATGAAAATAGGAACAGAAAGACATGTAGGATATCTCTACTATCTAGAACCCACTGTTTTGTTAATGTCTTTGCCTAACGTAGTTGTGATTCTATATCAAATTACATATACTTTAAAAAATTCATATTTTCCTTATTATGCCAAATTATATATACTTTTTAAAAATGCATATGTTTTCATGCCCATATTCACTGAAGATTTATATGCCACAAAATCCCACCACCAATCTGTATACAATTTTCATGTTCTGGTGTATTATTACTTTAAAAGTCTTTTTTTCACCATAGGTAAAAAAACAAAGTATACATGTTTCTTAAGCAGAGTTAAAGAAAAAGTATTTACAGGTCCCAGAGAAAGATGATATAAGAAGCTTTTTTTCCCCTTGATTGAGAGATATTTCAACTCTATTTTTTTTTTCAGTTAATATTTTTTATTTTTTTTTAATTTTATTTATTATTTTTGGGGGGGTACACCAAGTTCAATCATCTGTTTTTTTTTTTGTTTGTTTTGTTTTTTTTAAATGAGAACATGTATTTTTTTTTGGGGGGGGGGTACACCAAGTTCAATCATCTGTTTTTATACACATGTCCCTGTATTCCCTCCCTTCCTTGACTCCCCCCCGCCCCGAGTCCTCTAAGGCATCTTCCATCCTCGAGTTGGACTCCCTTTGTTATACTACAACTTCCCACTGACTATCTATTTTACAGTTGGTAGTATATATATGTTCAACTCTATTTTTAATTTGTCAAGAGTAAATTTTGAAATTGTCAATTCAAAAATCTAACATCTATTGGAACAATTCCCTTGAATGGAGAAAAATAATGTATTCTGTTCTTTTTATATCCCTGTCTTGCATTTGTCATTTTATTACTGTTTATTGTTCTTTTATCTTCTAATAAATATTTGAAATGTTTACATTCTGTTTTCAAATTTATATTTTGTAATTACTCATAAGTGTTTCCATTGCTCACCATTAACCCTTTTATTTCATGACTTCCCCCATGGTTGAACTGTTTAATTTGCTTTACAACTGGCTGGAATATATGTTCAAGCACCTTTCTCAGGAAAAGTACGTGGATGGCATATTTGCGAGAAATCATGTATCTGAAAACATCTTTCTGCTGCTTTCACTAATAACACCTTGGCTGAGTCTAGAATTTGTGGGTCACAAACATTTTCCCCTAAAAGTTATAGACACTGCTTCCCTGTCTTCTGGCATTTAATATTGCAAAGAATTCTGATGTCAACTTCTTCTTTGGGGGTTAAACTAGTTTTTCTCTCAGGATGCAAGGTAATTTCTTTGCTTTATCCTTGAAATTAACATAAAAAATGCCAGACTATATCTAATTATTGGTCTCTCTTTTTTGTTATTTTCTCTGGTACACAGTAAGCATTTGATCTGTAGATCTGTGTCGTTTTATAGTCGAGAAACTTGGTTTTATTTTTATTATTTTCTTACAGTATGTTGAAGTGACTGAGTTGCTTTTAATCTAGCTTCTAATTCTTTAGGTACAATTGTGTTTCTATTATAAGAGCTCCATCCTCTCTCCAACCTTTCATTACCTATCTCATTGCTCTCATATCTGACCTTTTCCTCTACATTCTGGGAGGATTTCTCAAGTTTGCCTTTTCCATCACTCATCTCATTTTCTCCAGTTTCTTTTTTTTCTTTACTACATATAATGCTTTTTAGTTTCCTCACATTTCTTCCTTCTTCAGCAAGCTCCCTTTGCCTTTTCACCTACAGTCTCATTCAGCAGTATTTTAAATGTATTCTCTTGTTCTCTTTTCTCCTAAGCCTTCACTTCAGTTTGTTTTAACCGCTTACTTTTTTGTATACTTCTTTGCATTCAATAGAAAGCACAAAGCAAATTGTTATCAAAAATACTCCTTTTCCTATAGAAAGCATATTTTTAAAATAAATATTTTTATTCCTCTCCCCCTTAAATATTACGTTCTCCTCCATGTATGTTGCAGAGCCTTTTCAGAAACCTTCTGTTGGGTTTCTTTGTTCATTCTTAAACAAAGAGCAGTCTATCCAGGCTGATGTTTTTCTAAAGATAGGGTGGGCAGGTCTTCTTTCCTTCCTTCACCGTCCATTCCGATGTTCTCATTCCTCCTCTCAGTGGGAAGCTGGTTGATAGAAATTCATATACAGCATGTTAAGAGAAGCAGGGAGCGAGTTGGGGCCATGGAGAGTCCCCTGTAGGAAAAACTTCAGGTTTTTCCATACAGAAATTTTATAAATTGACCTGACCTCCACTCCAGGAACAGCAAATATAGCCAGTCCTTCGTGTGCATTGCCTGTCACATCAGAGAAATGCCCTAATGCAGGGCCTGCTTTTTCCCTCAGTGTGACTATTCCTGGGCCTCCTAGTGACACTCTTAATCCATCAAATAGCTGTGAAAGTAAGCCAAGTGGAAGCCCCTACAGGTTATCCTAACCGCCCAACTCGATTCTTGTCACTTTCTTAGGAAGTGAAATTGCACGCTGGTTTTGGTATAATTCTTCACTACGGTTTCATCTGCACTGTATCTGGTGGAAATTCTTCACAGTTTGCAACAAGAGGATAAAACTTCCCCCTGGCCTCCAACACTATGATGGTTTCTCCGTATTTAAAATTTTTTCAGTCATTTTAATTGGGATTGTGAAGGTGGAGAGGTTCAATGCCTAAGTTATAATCTCACTCCAAATTCTCATTTTTTCCTCACTTTTTTTGATAAATTTATGTTCCTATGGATACTGTGTTTAAATAGGCATATCTTATTTTAGAAAATTCAAGTTATACAAATCTGAACCTCATTTAGCTTGTTGAACACAAGAGATGGTCAATAAAGGTAAATTCAGTAAACAAATGACAAAAAATACAAAGTACAGAAAGATGATTTCCAGAATTTTTTTGTATTATAAAAATATTATCATCGTGAATCTATTTATAATTTATGCTGCAGTTTTCATGACTAAATCTAGTCCATATAAGTTAGGTGCATTTAAGATGAAATTCACCTAACCAATATGGACAGCATAAGTATTCATCAAATTTATGTTTACTTGTCCACTTCTTCTTAAGACCTGATTTATGGTTTATAAAAGGGGAAAACGATGTGACTAGAATGCTAGAATATTATTCTTGTAGCTTTATCACTAATTAACCATATAACTGGTGCAAACCACTTTAAAGTCTTTGTTCACTGGTTAACCTTTTAGCAAAAATTAGAAAATCAACACTTGCTCACCGCAGGACAGTGCAGCACTATTTAAAGGATTAAGAAAATTATGTATATATAACAGTGCTTTGGAGAGAAAATGAATGTATAAAAATACTGAATAATATATAAATCAGTGTAGGATGCAAAGCTGGAAGCTTAAAAATACTGTCAAAGCCACATCTAAAATTGTCTTTTCACATCCTTATGGAATCTATTGAGCAAGGCAATTTAAAAACACTTGATATTACTAAGAGAAAAGGTTCAGACCCACTGCTTAAAAATCAGTCTTCCTGGGGGTTTCCTAGGTGGCGCAGTGGTTAAGAATCCGCTTGCCAATGCAGGGGACACAGGTTCGATCCCTGCTCCAGGAAGATCCCACATGCCGCGGAGCAACTAAGCCCATGTGCCAATAAAAAAAAAAAAAAAAAAAAAAAAAAAAAAAAAAAATCAGTCTTCCTGGAAGAATAATTAGGTTGAGAAGAAGGGGATAACCCTATCTAACAGAAATCATGTTGCTAATCACGGGGTTTCATAAATTGAATAGAGAAAAATGAATATTCAAATATTCAACATTAAAGATACAAAAGAAAAGCAGCACCTACAATATAAAAGACAAAGGAAAATATTTGGTAAATTATATATATTTGGTAAATATATATATTATACATTTATAATTTATAAATATAATATAAATATATAAATTTATTATTTATGTATAATATATATATATTCAGAAGGAATAATGAGAACCAAGACAAAAACACTCTTTCATGCTATCATTTTGAGATATTATGTATTTTATTTTATTTTTAGCTCTTTATTGGAATATAATTGCTTTATACTCTTGTACCAGCTTATGAGATACACCAAAGTGAATCAGCTGTATTTATACACATATCCCCATATACCCTCCCTCCCGCGACTCCCCCCACCCTCCCCGTCCCGGCCCTCTAAGGCATCACCCATCATCGAATTGATCTCCCTTTGTTAAAAAGGCTAGATTCCACCCGAAAAAGTCAGAAGAAAGATGCTTAGATAAGATGCCTTTTATGTTCTCCTCCAATCGAAAGAATCTATTCTATAATTCTAACAATTATTCAATAAACTGGACTCCCCTGTACATCAGATTATCCTACAGATTTCAAAGTATGTTATTTACTTCCCACAAGTGCATCAACAGCTGAGATCACAAAATGGATACTCGATATGGAAAGGCTCCTGTATCAAAAGCAAAGTAACACAGACCAACCCAGTTACAGAGCACCTGCTAAGTTCAAAACTCTATGTGGAGGGTACAACATTCAATAAAACAATCTCTCCAGCTACAAGGATTACACAGTCGAGTAAGGGAGATTAGATAATATGCAAATAATTGCAAAACAGGGACTGGTACCTCCAAATAATTATAATGCACTGGAGATAAAGTGCAAAGCCATGAGGACAGACAAAATAATATTCTTACAAAGCTATTCAGTATACACTGTTGAGCACCTGTGATGTGTCAGGCACTGTGCTAGGCTCTGAGAATTCAAAGATCAATGAAAATAGCCAACACTCATTAAATAGTTATAATCAGTCAGACAATGTGTTAGGTGCTTTTATACTCTATCTCATTCACTCCTCACAACACAGCTATAAATAGGTAATATTGTGATCCTTGTTTTACAGAAGTCAAGCTTTAAGAAGTTAAATAATTTACCCAAGGTCTCAAGATAAGAGAATAGGACAGCTGGGGTTAGAACTCACACTGCCTAGCTTCACAGGCCACAGGTTAAGCATTATCTCCTGAATTGCCACAAAATCCTCACCATACTACAGCTCAGAGAAGGACACAGAGAAGAGTAACTGGGCTCTTCTAACAGGGGTTTGAAAATGCTCCAGTAGGAGGGGGACAGTGCAAACTACCTGAGAGCATCAAGAAGAAAGCATCACAGTGGAGGTGACAAGTGAAAGAAGTCTTCAAGACTGAGAGATGAAGAAGAACTGCATGCGTGGACAAGTGGGTAAGGGCATTCTCTGTGGAGGGAACAGCATGTACAAAGTTATAAGAGCAAGGTAGTATAAGGTATATGGGGTCCTGCGACTCACTCTGTGTGGCTGAGGGCTGAGTGGGGAAGGGGCGGCAGAGGAGGTGAGATGAGTAAGATACAAGAGCCAAAAGACAGGTGATCCCTGGGCCATGCAAAGCTAGGTCAAAGGACTCTAAACATTTTAGAAAGTTAACTGTGTAGCAGAGTTGCCGAGACCAGCTCGGAGACTCGGGGCGAATGACTGGTGCCGCAAGCTTAAAGAAACACAGACACAGATTTAAGAGAAAGATGGGACCGGGGGACTCAAGACCTCTAGGATCAAAACCCCCGCTGCTTCATCCCACGTTGTTTTTATTGAGCTCTCAGCATTACAGAAGCAAGATAGCATAAGGTTCTCACACTCCCAGTTTCGTCCCACAATCAAGGTTTTTCTTTGAAATAACCAAACAAAGGCCTCACGTGATTGGGGGCAGGGGTCTTTTGCAAGAACAGCAGAAGGAGGGCAGCTGCTATTGGCCAGGTCTCTGTTCGCCTCCTGGGTCCCGATCTGAGCTGGGCGTGGGAAGCAAAGCAGCCGTGGGGGCAGGAGACCTCTCTCAGAAGGAGTAAGGGTCTGTGCCCCACTCCTGTTGGCTCCTCTGCGACTGTGCCTGTCTTAGGTTGTTCCTCCCCTGAGGAATCTTACCTGTCTCTGGCTAACCAGCCATCCTCCGCGGCCAAACAGGGTGATATGAGGTGTGCACGTGAGGAAGGGGCTGCGCCCCCAGAGAGGGTCAACATTCTGTTTCCATGGTAGCCTGTGCCCCCATGGCCTCCACGCCCAGCACCCTTAGTTCCTCCGCTGCTCAAGCAGGACATCCTGCACCCAGTCACTTGGCCCACATACTTTAATTACTTTTAGCCATATTTATTATAACATTTTCAAGGTTTCAGAAAGATTTCTGAATGTTTTCCCACACAGAGTGGGCAGCTGAAAATGGGAATCAGATTGAAGGCAGAGATGGCAATGAAGAGGCTACTCTCTGGGTGAAAGATATGAAATAGGATAGCAGCAGTGGCCTTCGAAAGGAGACTAATGAAAGGGAGATTTCAGAGGGAAACAAGAGAGGACTGGGGGCAACTGATCAGTGACAGAGGGTAGCGGTGGTTCTCTTACTTGTTTTAATATAAACAAAAATATATAATTCAGTGAGTTAACATTTAGATGTAACTCAAATAATGAGCCAATGTGGACCAGGCTCAGCATGGTAATACAGTCAAAGAAAAAGGCTGGGCAACCAACAGCAATTGAAAAGTCCGTCTCATCTTAGATCTCTGAAGAAACTCTAAAGGTGATCCAATTTATGCTCCGCTTCTCAAAAAAAATGCCTTTTTCCAGTCTTGTCAGTCTCACAATTCCTCACCATCAGCTCTAAGACATCTCTCTCCCTCTCTCCATCCTCCCCCCAGCTCTTTCCAGCCCTTCTCCCTTTTCTACCTCCCCCTCCAAAGCCTGAGAATCTGACTGAAAAATTCAGAAGAATCCTTAGAGGATGGAGGAGGGGGGAAAATAGAATGAGCCAAGACAAATTTCTGTTCAGCAGGAAGGACGTGGGGAAAAGGAGAAAGCTGGGAACACACATTAATGATGTTATCCCCATTACATATCAGTAAGAACCAAAGCTTCAATTAATAAAGCGGACTGTAAAAGCCAGCTAGACCAGAATTGAAAATAGTTTTACTTCTGAAATTCAAACACAAATGTAAAAACAAACGCTCTGATAATCATCAGAGAAATGAAAACCAAAACCACAATGAGACATCACCTCATACCTGTCCGAATGCTATCATCAAAAAGTCTACAAATAACAAATGTTGGAGAGAATGGAGAGAAAGGAGAACCCTTGTACACTGCTGGTGGAAGTGTACATTGGTGCAGCCACTATGGAAAACAGTATGGAGGTTCCTCACAAAACTAAAAATAGAACAATCATAGGACCCAGCAATTCCACTCCTGGGTATATATCTGAAAAAAATGAAAACACTAATTCGAAAAGATACATGCATCCCAATGTTCATAGTAGCATTATTTACAATAGTCAAAACATGAAAGCAATCCAAATGTTTATCAACAGATGAATGGATAAAGAAGACATGATATATACAGGCACACAATGGAATACTACTCAGCCATAAAAAAGAATGGAATTCTGCCATTTGCAACAATGTGGATAGACCTAAAGGGTATTAGGCTTAGTGAAATAAGTCAGAGAGAGACAATTACTATATGTTATCAGTTAAATGTGGAATCTAAAAAATAAAATGAATGAACATCACAAACAGACTCACAGATACAGAGAACAAACTATTGGTTACCAGTGGGAAAAGGGAGGGGGAAGGGCACGATAGGGGTAGGCTTTAAGAGATACAAACACCTATGTATAAAATAAATAAGCAACGAGGATATATTGTACAGCACAGGGAAATACAGCCATTATTTTATAATAACTTGAAATGGCATATAATCTATAAAAGTATCGAATCACTATGTTATACACCTGAAACTAATATAATATTGTAAATCAACTATATTTCAATTAAAAGTTTAAAATAAAAAAATAAATAAATGCCCTGAAATACTAGATGAGAAAATCAACAAGTAGAACCAGAGACAGAATAAAATATACTTAAAAACAGATTTCATATTTTAGGCTAAAAAGGAGGGAAACAACAGGGTAGACTACAACGAGAGCAAAATTTTGAATAAACATTAAAGGGCCTACATGAAGTTTCTAGAATCTAGATGATAATGGTATAAAATTTTTGACTTTAGAATAATCAGAATGTAAATACAATTGTAGTAGCCTATTACTGACTGCTGTTAGTTCACAACAGTGAAAAACTAACACAATAATAAAGGTAGTTATTTATCACCTTTCCCCTAAAAGACCATTAAGTGAATTTGCTAAAATAGAAGAGACAGGACAAACTCTCTTATTTAAACAGCAGACGACTTTTTAAACTACCTTAATACCCACCGCATAAATGGAACACTGGGGAACAACCGGAAACAGCAATGCATCAATAGCTTAATGGCTACTTTTTAGAACTCACTCGTCTCAATGGCGGCATCTCCAAACTGATTCTTCTGGAATATGGCAGAATTTGTGTAAAAGAAAAATGCAAGAATTCTGCAGCACAGGTGATGACTGGGACAGTCCCAGCTTATGCTTCACTTCCCCTAGGAACACTGTTCTCCCCACCCCATGTAAGAAACTAAACCAAGCCTTAAGCAAAGGAGGAGAGTTAATTCTTCAGGACTACATATGATGAGCTGGGCACTTGATGTGCATTGTCCATCTGAAGCTCACGGCAACTCTAAGATAGGTTTGTTACTCTTACTTGACAGATGAGGGAATTAAGACCAAGAGAGGTTAAAAACATAGCCCAGAGGAAACAGGTAATAAATGGTAAATCCAGGTTCTGAACAGATCTGTCTGACTGCTCTCTCCACTACACCAGAGAGCCTCACATCAGGGGGGGTGTTGCAGGAGGACCATGTTCCCAAGGGATACCCCAACCAAGGTACACAAAGTTCATTCAAACAACACTCCATCTGGGGAGACATATGTACCCTGGATCCAACCCTAGAGGTAAAGGGAAAAGAAAAGACCCTGGCAATGATGATGGTGGTGGTGGTGGTGGTGGTGGTGGTGGTGATTCTACCTTCCTAAGAAGAGAAGTCAGCAATTGCAAGGCCTGGGACAGAGGAAGGCAAAATAGGGGGGAAGGGAAGAAAGTTAAATAGGGCACACATGATGGAAGATGAATAAAAATTCATGAAAGTAAAGAGAATGAGCATGAAGAGACAGATAAAGTCCAGTAAGAGAGAAAAAGAAATAGAGAAAGAGGTCAAAAGGATGGAAGAGGAAAGATTAAGGAGGTTGAGAGATGGGATGTAAGAAAAGGAAATGGGACAACACTGAAAAAAGAATGGAGGTAAGCATTTCTGCTAGCCTTTCAATAATGTGGAATTCATGCCCTTCCTGCCACCTCCCCATTTCTGATGTCCTACAATGAACAGCCATGCACCCTCAATTATTTGTACCTCTGATAAAAGGTTTATGATGACATGTGTCCCTAAAGAATCCTCTTTATTAAAAGAACTATTACCACACTAAACAGCACAATGAATTTCATCGTCAGAATAGGTATTTAAATAGAGGAGCATAATTAAAATAAGTAGAAGGATATGAACAATTCTAACGTGTTTAAATTTAGAAATTAACAATGCTAAATATTTTAAAACCTCTGAAGGGAGTTAGGAGAGTAATTTATTTGAAAAAAAAATAAAAACCAGCATGTTTAAAAATAAAGGAATATCAATCCAGAGAATGAAAAAGGATTATAAAAATACTCAGAAATCTGCCATGGTGAATTATTACACGTGAATTGGCTGCACTTTGTTTATATACATACACAGTATCAAAGCTGTGCCTCAACTCTTAAATCCCAAACAGTGAGCCAGACTCCAGAGAAGACACACTATAAGATTCCATTTATACAAAGTTCAAGAATAGGCAAAACTGTAGTGATGGAAGTCAGAGCAATGAGGAGAGCTGAATGGAAGGGGGCATGAGGGAACTTTCTGAGGTGGTAGAGATGTTCTATATGGTGTCTGGGGTGCGGTTACCTGTGTACACATTTGTTAGAACTCATGGGACTGTATGCTTAAAATGGGTACATTTCATCATATATAAATTATGTCTCAATAAAGCTGATTCAAATAAAGACTCAAAGAATAAAATCCTAGAGGAATACAGTTTTCTGTGTCCTGATTGTGGTGGTGGTTACATGAATCTGTACCTGTGATAAAATTTCATAAAACTATAAACTAAGGGGGAAATATGAGTGCATGTAAAAACTGGTGAAGTTCAGTTAAGGTCTGCAAGTTTAGTAATATACTAATGTCAATTTTCCAGTTTTGATAATGTACTATAATTGTATAAGATGCTGTCGTTGGGGAAAGCAGGGAAAAGAGACAGGAACTGTCGTGTCATTTTTGTGATTTCTTGTAAGTACAAAATTATTTCAAAAAATATTTTTTAAAAAAGAACACAGATTATATAGTCAGTATTTGTACCATCACCCACTGTCAGTGTTAAAGAAGGGTGAGGTTATTATAAGGCAGAATCTTGCAAATACAAAATTCAAGAAGGTAAATAATTTTTTAAACGTTTCCAATAAACCTATGGCTGGTCTGAATTCAGAGAGGAAAGTACATAAATAAACATTATTCTACAGATTAAAAATTCTGATCAAAATATAAATCAGCCTAAAATATGAGCCAACAAATCAAATAGTAACTATCAGTTCTTATTTGTGAACTAATACGTTAAAGAAAGATTTTTGTATTAAAAAAAAAAAATCAGTGTGTACACAGCATAACCATGTGAAGAGGCAGCAGGAGGGCAGCCATCTGCAAACCAAGGAGAGACAGGCCTTAAGAGAAACCAACCCTGCCAGCACCATGATCTTGGACTTCTAACCTCCAGAACTATGAGAAAATAAATTTCTGTGATTTAAGGTACCCAGTCTATGGTATTTTGTTATGGCAGTCCTAGACTAATATATTAAACTATAATTTATATGCCATAAAATTTTCTTGTAAGTATATAGTTCAATGACTTCTCATAAATTTATAGAGCTGTGTAATCGTCACCACAATCCAGTTTAGAACATTTCCATCACCCCCACAACATTCCCGCTCCCACTACCAACTCCAGGCAACTACTGATCTGCTTTCTCTGATATATTTGCCTTTTTTAGGATTTCAGATAGATGGACTCATACAATATGAAGTCTGCTTTCTTCCATTTAGTATGCTTTTGAGGTTTATCCACATTGTACTATATATCAGTAGTTTCTTATTACTGATGAATAGTTTCTACTGGCTGGCTATACCACATTTTGTTTATCCATTCACCAGTTGATGGACATTTGGACTGTTCCCTGTTTGGGGCTATTATGAATAATGAGGCTATAATCACTCACATACAAGTTTTTGTGTGAACATATGTTTTAATTTCTCTTGGAAATATACATAGGAGTGGAATTAACTGAGTCATGTGGTAAGTATATATTTAACTATTTAAGGAACTGCCAAACTGTCTTCCAAAATGGCAGTACCATTTTATGTTCCTTTCAGGAATATATAAAAGTTTCTGTTTCTTAACATCTTTGTCAGCACTTGGTATTGTCGGTCTTTTTAAGTTACAGCCATTCTAATGGGTGTGTAGTCGTATCTACTCAGGTTTAAGCTCAAAAAGACGATTTTAACTTTGGGCTAATGAGAATAAGCCACAGGCCTACTTATTGACAAAAAGTTTAACCCTGAGGGGAGGGTCTTAAAATTTTGTCCAGTAACTAAACTCCAGATTTCAGAAGAGAGGGGAGGAAGAACTCTCTCTTCTTCAGTAAGAGACTCATTTATGAACCTCATTCTTTTTATTCCAAAAATTTATTCCAGATTTGGGGATTTTTATTAAATGCCTTTTGAATTTCAAAAGATTAAAGAAAGCCATAATGTATGATGAAATTGGAAACTTTATCAGTTTAACATAAATACAGAAGGTAATTTTGTGTTTCAGAGATAGATGCAGAATACATAGTGGAGAATTTGGGGTATCTGATTTTAGGCAAGCCTTCTGATTTCATCTGTAAAACTAAGTAGCTAAAGATTATGTAATTGCAACCTAAAACATGGGATTTAAATGGCAATGTATTACAATCACATTGTTATAATTATACATCTTGGTGGCTTTTATGAAATGATTCTAACAGGTTTCAGATAATCTGAAAGTTACAGAAACCTATGGAATATTTTTCATTTGACATTTTGGGTATGGTTTAAAGGTATAATATCTGACACATTTTCTAGTTATTTTTAAATTTTTAATTGTATTTTATTCTTATATACTCTGATTATATTTTGTAACATTCTTAACTGGCTTTAGGCAAAACTTCAAGGATCTGTAGTCATGTATTGTTCTTTGCCAATCACACAAAATTCTAGCCTACTTGATCGCCCCTTGATTCCCTGTGGGAAAACTAAAAATTTTGGCTGGTGCTGGGTAAGAAAGAGAAAAGCAGCTCCTGACATCCAGGAGCCAGCCTGGCACTATCAGCTGGCCTTTGGTGCTGCTACAAGCTGCTCTGGTATTCTTCCACTCAACATGAACACTTCCAGAAAATACCATCCTCAGACGAGGCCACCCTGTGACCACAATGGATCAAGACCAAACAAAAGAGACCACTCCATAGCTACATCTGAACACAGACAGAACATGAACATTGTCCAAGCCACAAAATGCCAAATATCCCCCTGTCCTAGCTCATGGGAGTGATGGCTGCTTCTCTCCCAACTATAGATGTAGCCTCACTCTAGTCTGCTGTCTCCATAAATGAGACTTATTAAGATACACAATCATAAAAAATGGGCAGAACAGAATAGACATTTTTGCAAAAAGGAAATGCAGGTGGCCAACAGGCACATGAAAAGATGCTCAACATCACTAATCATCAGGTAAATGCAAAACCACAATAAGGTATCAACTCAAATCTATCAGTATGGCTATTATCATAAAGACAACAAATAAGTATTGGTGAGAATGTGGAGAAAAGAGAAGCCTCGTATACTGTTGGTGGGAACGTAAACTGGTACAGCCACTGTGGAAAACAGTATAAAGGGTTCTCAAAAAACTAAAAATAGAACTACCGTAGGACCCAGCAATTCCACTCCTGATACACAGCTGAAAAAAAACAAAAACACTAACTTGAAAAGATACATGCACCCCAACATTCACAGCAGCATTATTTACAATTGCCAAGATATGGAAGCAACCTAAGTGTCCATCAACAGATGAATGGATAAAGAAGTGGTATACACACACACACACACACACACACACAATAGAATACTACTCAGCCATAAAAAAGAATGAAATTTTTGCCATTTGCAGCAACATGGATAAACTTGGAGGGCATTAATGCTACATAAAATAAGTCAGAGAAAGACAAACACTGTATGATATCACTAATGGGCAGAATCTAAAAAACACAATAAACTAGTGAATATACCAAAAAAGAAGCAGACTCACAGATACAGAGAATAAACTAGTGGTTACCAGTGGGAAGAGGGAAGGCACTATAAGGAAAGGGGACTAAGAGGAATAAACTATTAAGTATAAAATTAGCCACAAGGATATATTATACAACACGGGGAATACAGCCAATATTTTATAATAACTACAAATGGAGTATAACCTTTAAAAATTGTGAATCACTATACTGTACACCTGTAACTTACATATTGTACAACTATACTTCAATTTAAAAAAAAGATACACAATCACAGAAGTTACCCCCGTTTCCTGACAGCACCCAATTTAGAGCAAGGCCTCACTTCCTTAAATTCTCTCCAAAATTACCTAACACAAGTCCAAATCTATAGTAAGTCTTGTCTAACACCTGCTTACTTAGACATCCCACAGTTACTCAGGGTATATGTTTTCCCTCACTGCAAGGAGTAATAAACCAACTTGCTCAATTAAAAAAAAATTTTTTTAATTTTTATTTTTACATTGTTCAAAGCATAGAGATCCACACAGTACTACATAAAGAATCAACTCACCATAAACTCATTGTCAATGAATGCAAAGTTATTAAAATTCTAATTCTGTGGTCAGTAGTTTTGATTATAATCATTATGTTTACAGTAGATGGAAAAAGTGAAATATTTTTAAATGCATGCATACCCCATAGGATCAACCTTTATCCTGCCACTTACTATAATAGAGTCATCTGCAAATCAACAAACAAATTAGGCTAACTAGGAGCCACTGACAAATGAAGAGAAATGAGAGCATAATTGTAGAGTCTATGTAAATGATGCTTAAATCCAGATAAAAGTCATTAAAAACCATTCAGTCATTTGAGTATTTCTAACTAGTCTGACTTTTTTATAAAAGCAGGTAACGATAGCAACGGCAGCATATTATAAACTACTAAATGCCAAACTTCAATCAACAATGAAGCAGTAGTTGCCTGATGTAATTAGAAAGAGCCCCAGGCCAGGAGATCCAGGGTCAGGGCTCAGTTCTAGGATGAATTTGCCTATAGTCATAGACTACATGCCACAGACTAAGACTCAAGGCTTAGGCATAGACTGCTAGAGGTAAAGGGGTATTAGCAACCAGCTAGCCAAGCCCCACATCACGGTCAAGGAAACTCAGGCTCAGACAGGTAAAGTGAATAAGCCACAACCACAAAGATAATTAGTTTCAGAGCCTCCAATGAGCAGCCTCAGAACCCTGACCCTTGCCCCACTTCTTGCAAATGATTCCTCATTTATAAAATGAGAACAGTCATTCATGTTTGCTTCTTCCTGACTGGGTGCTGGGATGCTGACTGGAACTAAATGGTTGAGCGAGTATGTACTTGCTTGTATTTAAATGCATTCAACAAAACAACTAGTCTTTAGGCAGTGGGTGCAGTATCAGTAAAATTATGTTTGGCTATTTGCATAAATTCTCCCACTGCCAAGGGTTTTAAGCAGGTGAGGACTGTGTTTCTCAATGGGAGCAGCATTGGCTGAATATTCTCCCCAGTGGGGGGTTACCCTTGCCACGGTGCAGGATGTGAAAAACACGGCTGGCCCCCAGCTACGCAAATAGCAGCAGCACCTCCAGGTCAGGTCTGGCCCTAGGGTGAGGTGATTTAAAACATCAAAACTAACGCCAACAGACTTCCCTGGTGGCACAGTGGTTAAGAATCCACCTGCCAGGAAGACCTAAATAGACATTTCTCCAAAGAAGACATGCAGATGGCTAACAAACACATGAAAAGATGCTCAGCATCACTAATTAATAGAGAAATGCAAGTCAAAGCCACAATGAGGTATCACCTCACACCAGTCAGAATGGCCATCATCAAAAAACCTAGAAACAATAAATGCTGGAGAGGGTGCGGAGAAAAGGGAACTCTCCTGTACTGTTGGTGGGAATATAAATTGGTACAGCCACTATGGAAAACAGTATGGAGGTTCCTTAGAAAACTAAAACTGGAACTACCATATGACCCAGAAATCCCACTCCTGGGCACATACACTAAGAAAACCATAATCCAAAAAGAAACATGTACCACAATGTTCACTGCAGCACTATTTACAATAGCCAGGACATGGAAGCAACCTAAATGCCCATCAATAGATGAAAGGATAAAGAAGATGTGGCACATATATACAATGGAATATTACTCAGCCATAAAAAGGAATGAAATTGAGTTATTTGTAGTGAGGTGGATGGGACCTAGAGACTGTCATACAGAGTGAAGTAAGCCAGAAAAACAAATACCATATGCTAACTCATATATATGGAATCTAAAAAAATGGTACTGATGGGCCCAGTGACAGGGCAAGAATAAAGATGCAGATGTAGAGAATGGACTTGAGGACATGGGGTGGGGGGGAGGGGAATCTAGGATGAAGTAAGAGAGTAGCACTGACATGTATACACTACCAAATGTAACACAGCTAGTAGGAAGCTGTCACACAACACAGTGAGAACAACTCGATGATGGGTGATGACTTAGAAGGCTGGGATAGGGAGGGTGGGAGGGAGCGTGGGAGGGAGGGGATATGAGGATATATGTTTATAAATAGAGCTGATTCACTCTGTTGTACAGCAAAAACTGGCACAATAGCGTAAAGCAATTATACTCCAATAAAGAGCTTAAAAAAAAAAAAGAATCCGCCTGCCAATGCAGGGGACACGGGTTCCATCCCTGGGCCAGGAAGATCCCACATGCTGTGGAGCAATTAAGCCCACGCACCACAACTACTGAGCCTGCACTCTAAAGCCCATGAGCCACAACTACTGAGACTGTGTGCTGCAACTACTGAAGCCCACATGCCTAGAGCCTGTGCTCTGCAACAAGAGAAGCCACCACAATGAGAAGCCCACGCACCGCAACGACGAGTAGACCCCACTCTCCACAACTAGAGAAAGCCCGTGCACAGCAACGAAGACCCAATGCAGCCAAAAATAAATAAATAAATAATAAATCTTTAAAAAAAAACTAATGCCATAAATCCATGATGAACAAACTGCCACCATGTTAAATAAAGATGGAATCGGTACTACTGATCTTTTCTTTTGCCTCAGGCTTCAATATGGCTCAGCATGGCACACGTACTGATCCTGTCTCTATTTTAACATGCTGGCATTTCGTTCAACCTGAATTTTTTGCATTAATTTTTATGGTGTTTCATTAAAATATTATCTGGCTAATTACTGAGTCTTGGGGTGCCCCTTAAATTTTGTACCCATGACAAGTGCCTCACTTGCTTTACCTTAGTCCAGTGCTGCTCCCAGTCATTGGGACAACTTAAAACACCTCCACACATTTCTAGAGGCCTCCCTGGGTTGAGAACCTCTGAAATAGGGGCTGATTTTTCTCATTTAACAAGAAGTCCAGAGAGACCCAGCCCAGGCCTGAAACAGTGGCTGCATGATGCCATCGGGGCCCTAGACTCCCTTTGTATCCGCTGCACTCACAAGACGGCTGCTGGGCCCCAAGGAATTATGTTCTAATTCCAGACAGGAAAACAAGGCGGGGTGAAGGGCAGGAAAAACATAGCAGCTGAGCCTGACTCCTTTAATTAGAAAAATAACTTTCCCAGGAGCCCCACCCAATAAACCTTAACTCACATATCACTGGCTAGAAGTGAGCCAAGTGGCCGGCCCTAGCTGCAGGGAGCCTGGGGACGTGAACACCTTTAAGTGAGCACATCTCCAGCCTTAATAAAACTGGTATTCTCTCCAGAAGAATGAAAGGAAGAGTGAAGAAAAGATAAATAAATAGCTAGAAATGTCTGCCATAAGGGCCAGGTGAGATGATAGATGCTGGCTCTTTGGGGTGACTGCAAATAGCATCTTTTCTGCTTGTAATTTGATGGTCGGCCTGAGCAGAGCATTTTGATGGTCACTCTTAGAATTATGGATAGAAACTGGAACATTGTTTTAGGTTGGGCTCCATAGAGACAGAGCCTAAAACAGGGATTTGGGTGCGTGTGATTTATTAAGGGCACATTCTTAGGAGAAACCTGTAAGGGAGTGAGGGGTACAGCCAAGGGAAGGGCAATGATCCAAGCGACGATGCATTCTCACACGCAGTTTTGCCGAGACTTAACGTGCAAGGGGCTATGAGCCTAAATCTCGGCACCTTAAAGAAGCTCAGCCTTTTACCTTCGACAAATCAGTCAGCCATTTGCTACCCAGTCCTGTAGTGAAGCGGCCAGTGTAACCTCCCAGGTTACCTCTCTGGGTGAGGCAATGCCCACTGGCCAAGAGCAACAATCCATGGAGGGTTACAGGTGTGAGTTGTTTGCTAAAGCACTTGCTGCAGTTGTGGGAGAGGGGGTGTCCCACCCCACTGTGGGTCTGCATGGGCACCAAAAACATCTGCTACAAATACTGATTTTGATGCACTTTCCAAAGAACTGCCTTTATCTCTACTTTGTATTGTTTGAGAATGGAACCCTAGATATACTGCTATGATTAAAAGCTGTTGGAAAAACTGGCAATGAGTTGAAACTGTCTCATTTTCAAGAAAAATGATTAACAGGTGTTGACTTATTTTGTTCAACCACAAATGCAGAAAGCGCTTTGTAATTTGCTCTGGGTATTAACCAGGATCCAATCTGTAGTTCACAATCTCATCAGAGCACGTAAATATTTCATAGTCTTAGTGTCTCATTTAAAGCTCAATGAATATTTAATTGAAGTTGACCAACAAAATAACTGAAAGAATTATGTTGCATTTAGTTAGGCCTGAAATGAGCAAGCTCTTCATTTTCTCAAGTAGTTTGAAGCTAAAATTATTGCAACTTCATGAAATATTCTACATAATTTTATAAGTAATTAAAGGGCTATAAAATCGGCTCGAAAGGCACATATTAAATATTGAGAAAAACATGAAATAAAATGAATTTTCAATTTTAAATGCAAGCGAATAGTTTAATATATTGTGGCTTACATCATTTATTCAGCAGTGGATTAAACTATTGTCAATACCCTCTTTTTGACACAAGAAGTAAAAATAGAATCTTTTCTTTCACCCTTGCAAATTAAATATTCTAGAATGATGATGTGCAAACACCTATAAGATTGATATTAATAGGAAACCATGCGTGATCCACCCAAGTAAGTCAGGCCAGAAATCATTTCTGAACTCTGGGTAAAGCACTAAGCCAGGTACTGAAAATAATCCAGAAAAAAGAGAAATATTGGTCCACATTCAAAGTAGAGATGGTTTCCCAGGAAAGAAGCTTTCCCGCAGTCTGTTAGCGCTCCGTAAGTGTCAGAACTGGGCTTCAAAAGAAATATGTGCTCTAATTGATTGACCCTAACTCTGGTGACATGGGATATGACATTTCTACCATATTTGAAGACATTTTAATTGGAATCAGAGTATTGCCAACCAATCCATGTTAAAGCTGCTGAAAACTACCTGGCAAATTTAACGTACTAAGGTTTGAATTCTTTAGTACTGAGTTATTTTTTAATTATAGGACCTAAATAATCTAATAACAAGTTCTTTTTGGAGAACAGACCATGGGGTCATGATACAGGGTTGTGTGATAAACAGAGCATATCCATATAGCTGCTTTGTGTGAAATAACTGGTCACCTTGAGTTTTTTTCCCTTTGATCTTAGTCCCTTTTTAAGATACTCAAATGGATCGCCTTCTTCAATTGTCAATATGCCAGTATACATGCATGTGTTATGTATACAAACACACGTCACTAAAAAGTTTATACTCCTGTCTAATAATGGCACCCCTTTCCTTCACATCTACAATTCTTGCCATGTCACCCTTTGGTCCTCAGGGATGAGGAACCATAATTAGTTTGGAGAAAAGAAGGCATTTTCCTGTTGTATTCAATGGCACATTCAGAATCAAACACAATTCTTTAGTTAATGGCAATCACTAAGCAAAAGCGACAGTCCGACCAGACTCTCTGAGTCTCTAGAAGGACATTATCCTGTCCAGGGCAGGAGATGAGAGAAAGGTCGATAAGCATTAGCCAAGAAAGGTGATAAACATTAAGCATCCTGCAGCCAATGTGCCTGGTCAGAAACAGGAGCGGGGATAACTTTTCTTTGTTTAGGGTCCATTTGTTCTAGAATGTGTCATTTCAGATGAACATTTACGTTTACACTGAGGAATCTTTATTTTCTCACATCTACTTAATATTTAGCACATGTAACATTTTAAGACTGCATTTCTCCCAATGTCATGTGACTTACCTGTTTATCAAAAGCCACCCAGGATGGTGAGTCACTTCCCATTCCTTTAGGAAATACACTATATTTGGGCTTTATCTTTTGTCCGGGAAGCAGTTTTCCACCTATTCCTGGTTTATCTTCACTCACCAGCATCCTAACATTGTTGCAAAAGCCCCAATGTTGAGATTTGTGGAATTTCTTTTTTCCCATCTGTGAACAGAAGAGACAATATAAAATGGCCAAAGTTACTCTTCACGACTTTTCTTATTTGTTTTAAAAGGTAAACACATTTCCCATCATTTATTTTTCACATTACAAAATGCAAATTAGTGGCAAATAATTATGATCAATCTTCATCAAAAAGTTGTCTCTCATTTTAAATTCAATTCAGTTTAACAAATGCAAAACCTTGAAAAGCAATAAGAATAAACCCAATGCTCCATGCTATTTAAAACATTTAAAAACAACCATTACTGCCAGTGAACATTTAGGACATTAGCTTGCTAATTGGTCTATTCTACTTATTTGCCAAGAATGCAAACAGGAAAAAAAAAAAAAAAACCTCTTCTACTTCAGAGTAAAAATGTAACAGTTTTCCCACAGAAGTCTAAATATTATTTTCATCAAAACAGAGAATAAAATCTTTTCCTCATTAAAGTAAATGTCACAGGAAATTTGTCAGAGCTGACATTCTCCTCCTAATTATAGAACCTTGCCCTCCCTCTTCCCCACTGCCCTTCCATCTTTTCTGAGGACCTGGGCAGAGAGGGCAAAGCCTAGATAATGCAACCAAGGATTAGCAAAGATGTCGGCCAACACCAACGTGTAGGCACTGCTAGCAGGAAAGTAAAGCAGAAAAATCCCTCTGAGGAAAGACATGGCAATACCTAGCAAAGTGAAAGGTGTATATGCCCCGAGGCCTAGCAAGTCCACTCCTAAATATCTTTTGCCCCATGCGTGGGGAGCTATAGATCAGATTATTTGTTACAGCAGTATTGGTAAGAGCGAAAAATAGGAAACAATCTAAATATCCACCAAGAGCAGAAAAGATAACTCAATATTAATATTAATACAGAGGTCTAAAATTATATACATCAACATGGACAAATCTCAAAAAATGTCAAGTTAAAAAAAAAGGTAGTAGAAAGGCACACAAAATTTGATCATTTCACATAAAAATCTGAAAACATTAAAAAATACAGTATTATTTATGGATAATATAAGCATGGAAATGATAAGCGGCAAATTCAAGTTTATATCCATGATAATACGTGATATATTATACAATAAATATCACATGTATGATATTTATACATGATATATATTTATCATATCATATATCATATCATATCATGAATATCTGTGTACACCACAGCCCTGTATAAAAAATAAAACATTTCAGATACAATCAAAGCCCTGGTCACCTCATCCAAAGCTCCTGATTTCCATATCTGTAAGTCTGTTTCTGTTTCGTAAATAAGTTCATTTGTATATTTTTTTAAATTAGATTCCACATATGAGTGAGATATGATATTTGTGGATGAACACACACACTACTACATATAAGATAGATAACCTACAAGGACCTACTGTATAGCACAAGGAATTCTACTCAATATTCTATGATAACCTATATGAGAAAATCTGAAAAAGGATGAATATATGTATATGTATAACGGAATCACTGTGCTGTACACCTGAAACTAACACAACATTGTAAATCAACTATACTCCAATAAAATTAAAACATTAAAAAAATAAATAAATAAATAAAGCTCTCTCTCAGAGTTCATGCCCCTTGTCTCCCTCTCCAGAGGTACCCAGTATTCTGAATTTGATGCTAGAAATTTAATACTTGGCCAGGATTATATACGGCCAGGGCAATAGCCTCTTGCAAAGCATGATGCATTGGCAGGAAGTCTGAAAGGAAGTTCGAAAATACTTTGTTTCAAGGCAACTTATGAAATGGGATAAAATATTTGCAGATAATATATCCGATGAGATAATATCCAAAATATATAAAGAACTCATACAACTCAATAGCAAAAAAAAAAATCTGATTAAAAAATGGACAGAGGATCTGAATACACATTTTTCCAAAGAAGACATACAAAATGGCCAACAGGTACATGAAAAGATGCTCAGCATCACTAATCATCAGGGAAATGTAAATTAAACCCACAATGAGATATCACCCCACATCTGTCAGCATGGCTATTGCCAAAAAGATAAGAAATAACAAGTGTTGGCAAGGATGTGGAGAAAAGGGAACCCGTTTGCACTGTTGGTAGGAATATAAATCAATGTAACCACTATGGAAAATAGTATGGAAGTTCCTTAAAAAATTAAAAATAGAACTACCACATGACTCAGCAATTCCACCTCTCAGTATTTATCCAAAGAAAATGAAAACACTAATTTGAAAAGATATGTGCACCCCATGTCCATCTGCAGCATTATTTACAATAGCCAAAACGTAGAAACAACCTAAGTAGCCATTGATGGATGAATGAATAAAGAAAATGTGGGGTCTGTGTGCGTGTGTATACACACAATGGATATTCAGTCACAAAAGAGAATGAAATCCTGCCATTTGCAACAACATGGATGGACCTTGAGGGCATTACACCCTCAAGTGAAATAAGTGAAATAAGTCAGACAGTGAAAGACAAATATCATATGATTTCACTTATATGTGGAATCTTAAAAAAAATAAAATAAAACAAGCTCATAGATACAGAGAACAGATTGGTGGCTGCCAGAGGTGGAGGGTGGGGGATGGGCAAAATGGGTGAAGGTGATCAAATGGTACAAACTTCCAGTTATAAGACAACACAGTCCTTGGGATGTAATGCACAGCATGGTGACTATAGTTAATAATACTGTATTGTATATTTGAAAGCGGCTAATAGAGTAAATCTGAAACGTTCTCACAACCAAAAAAAAAAAAAAAAAAAACTTGTAACTACGTATGGTAGTGGTTGCTAACTAGACTTACTGCGATTATTTTGCAATATATACAAATATCGAATCATTATATTGTATACCTGCAAGTAATATTATATGTCAATTATACCTCAATAGAAATAAAAATTAAGTACTCAATATTAAAAGGAAAAGACAAGACCTCATTTCCTCTTGTAGTGAAGGCAGCCTGAAAGAACGGGGAAGAACCTGAGCAGCCCTGCCCAGGAGACCTGGGGCCACCACAGCTGCCCTGGGCAGATGAAAAGCCCAGCTTAGAGGCTGCGGGAGGAAATCTAGAGGCAGCGGTTAGGATGGTGACCTGCAGCCTGGCTCTGTCCCATGAAGAATCCATGGCCACAACCTCCACCACCAGCCCACTCCCCCCCCCACCCCCACCCCCACATACACTCAGTGACATACCACAAGTCAGTCCCACATCACCATAGCAAAGCAACAGTTGGGTTGGTTAAAATGAATGGTGGAATAACATAGAATTTTAAAACAATGTTCCCTCTTTTAAAGCAACTAATTTCGGGTAATTGCAAACTCACCTCAGGTCAAACCACCAAATGTTTGTTAAGCATTTAACAAATCTATATTCCTAGATTTGTGCCAGATATGCTACCTGAAACAAGCATATAATTCCACCCTCGCCTTGAAGAGGAAACCCCATCTCTTGCTGATGGGTCAAGATTTAGATATATAAAACAACTAGGAAGCAGTACAGCTACCATTTTTGACCACTTACTGTGACCTAGATCCTTTACTAAGGGCTTTATATACATTACCTAATTTTACCACCACAAAACTATTTGATATGCATTTATCACTGCCATTTTACCAATAAGGAAACCAAGGCAGAGACAAGTAGGCTAGCACACCCATGGTTATATGGTAACTAGTGGAGCCTGCATCTGAATCTAAGCTCGTTGAACCTAAGCTCTGGTAAGTTTATCTACCCAGAGCCATAAACTGATGGGCTAGAGTAGTAGTGTTGAGGTCCTGCAGGTAGTTGGATACTATCTTGGACCTGAAGGAATGGGATGAATTAGACAGGAGAAGAGGGAAATAGGAAACCTAATGCTTTGCTGATGTGAGAGTTAACTGTCATTCTGGAAAGCAATGTGGTACTACTTGACAAAACTAAGGATGTGTATACTCTATGATTCAAGAGTCTCACTCCTGGATACACATCTCAGAGAAGTTCTCACATTAGCCAGTAAGTGGACATATATGAGAATGTGTAACGGTACTGGGTTGGCCAAAAAGTTCATTCAGGTTCTTCGTAACATCTTACGGAAAAACCCAAACCAACTTTCTGACCAACCCTATATTTTGGGAAAGTTGGAGGCAACCTAGATATCTATGCCAATGAAATGGGTAAGAAAATATGGTTTAATGGATAAGTATACTATGGTGGATTTTCACTTCACTGCTTTGAAGCAATAAACCAGATGTATTAGCTTAAGTTCCACAACAAAATACCATAGACTAGGTGGCCAAAACAACAGAAACTGGTTTCTCACAGGTCTGGAGGCTGGGAAGTCCAAGATAAAGGTGCTGGCCAGGCCAATTCAGTTGCCCAGTGAGGGTTCTAGTCTTGGCTTCAGACTGCCAATTTCTCACTGTGTCCTCACAGGGCCGTGAGGGAGAGCAAGCTCCTGGTGTCTCTTTTCGTAAGGACATGAATTTCATCGTGGGAGCCCCATCCTCATGACCTCATCTAAACCTAATGACCTCCCAAGGCCCCATCTCCAAATACCATCACACTGTGGGGGTGGTTAGGGCTTCACCATATGGATTTAGAGAGGACACACGGCACCAGATATACATATAGCAACACAGATCCTTAAAACATATCGTTGGGTGAAAAATGCTATCTGTAGCATACAGTATCATTTATACATATTTTTTAAAACAAAAAACAATGCTACAGGGACTTCCTAGGTGGTGCAGTGGTTAGGAACCCTCCTGCCAATGCTGGGGACACGGGTTCGATCCCTGCTCCAGGAAGATCCCACATGCCATGCAGCAACTAAGCCTGTGCACCACAACTATTGAGCCTGCGCTCTAGAGCCCATGAGACACAACTATTGAGCCTGTGTGCCGCAACTACTGAAGCCCATGCACCTGAGCCCATGCTCCGCAACAAGAGAAGCCACCGCAATGAGGAGCCCGTGCATCACAACGAAGAGTAGCCCCCACTCGCCACAACTAGAGAAAGCCTGTGTGCAGCAACAAAGACCCAATGCAGCCAATAAATAAAGTTTATTTATTTAAAAAAAAAAAACAATCCTACATATTTTAAGAGAACACATGCAGGTTCAAGAATGTACATCAAGGGCTTCCTAGGTGGCGCAGTGGTTAAGAATCTGCCTGCCAATGCAGAGGTCATGGGTTCGATCCCAGCTCCAGGAAGATCCCACATGCCGCGGAGCAACTAAGCCCATGTGCCAAAAAAGAAAAAAAGAAAAAAAAAAAAAAAGAATGTACATCAAAGACACCTGTATGGAAGCCTATATAAAGTGGAAAGGGAATGAGTCTAGGGGTTGGGAATGATGAGGAATAAAAATACATAAAACAAGAGAGAGACCTTGCATAGATCAATGACGATACTGTGCCATCAATGGAGGGATATAATTAATTTGCCCCTTCGCACGTGACATTAAAAAAAATGATGGATTGGAATGAGAGGTGAGAGGTAGGCAGGTGAGGCAAGCTGCTAGTGCAGCTGAGCAGGCACAAGGTGAGAAAGGCCTGCACAAGGGTGAAGACAATGGGAATGGGAAGAAAGGGACATCCTATAGGACAAGGACCTTCAAACTATTATCGAGGAAGGCAAGTTTGATTGTTTCTTTCCCCAGATCATTTCACATGATACTTTTATGAAATACAATAAAACGAATTATAAAAAATTGAAATAAAAACAAAGACATAAAAACTTACAAGCCCACTGATCATACCCTTGGATATCATGGCAAAGTCAAATTGCTATATAAGTTTCTAAAGACTCCCAATGTCACAAGCACACACCACACTTGGAGTAGCACTGCTACAGTGGACATCAGGTAAAGAAACCAACATCTGTGATTGGATGTGTTAAGAAAGGAAGAATGATGAGAGGTTACTTGCAAGGTTCATGCCAGCCTCACATCCTCTTTGGAAGGGGTAGGGGAGAAAGCAGAAAAAGCAATAAGGAGGACGAAGTGCTTCTATCACCTGGCTCCTTAGCCTAATTATTGCTGCAGTTTCCAAGCACGGCCATAACAGCGCTGGCTGAGTTTCTCATTTCTAAAATTTCTGAAGGAAACTAAAGCAGTGGATTGAGCCTGAAGAGCCCTCAGCAAGGCTGGCCTTCCCTTTCCTGGTCACCATCACAGCAGCAAGGGAAAGTGAAGGGACTGGAGGAGTCAAAGGGCTTCCCCAGCCCCCACCATTCATATACACAACTGTCATGAACACTTGTAAGTATATTTTTGTCCAGCTAGGGACAATGACTAAGTGTACCATACAATGGGGCCTTTTTAAGCATAAGATCTACCAATGCTATGAAAACTGAGGAGAAACCACAATGTATAAAATTCAGAAGGTGGTTCAATCAAATTCCTGCTAAACTGATGAGCAATTTCTCTATGCAGAGTATTAGCTAGATACTTGTTAAATATTTCCAATTCTTTTGCTAAATATAATCAAATCGGCCAGACCAAATTCTTGAATACTTTTAATGGGAAAGGAACTATTACCAAATCCTTTCCAAAACTCTTAGCTTGTGAGTTGTGAATGTGTTTGAAACACATTCAAACCCAAAACAACAATACACGTACACTTCTTTAAAGTTCAGTAATGTCAGCTTCTATTGTTATTCTCATCAGCATAGCATGCAAAATTCCATTTCTGCACTATCACAGTATTGACTCGAAATTTCAACTCAAAATTCTGTATCTCAG
This sequence comes from Hippopotamus amphibius kiboko, assembly GCF_030028045.1. Classification (NCBI taxonomy): domain Eukaryota; kingdom Metazoa; phylum Chordata; class Mammalia; order Artiodactyla; family Hippopotamidae; genus Hippopotamus; species Hippopotamus amphibius. The sequence continues at coordinate 97,289,707 of NC_080203.1, read as the reverse complement.
AAACGAATTGCTTGAGGATTTGTTTGGTATGATGTAAAAGTCCATACAGCACCTGTTTCACATGTTTGCCCCTCCACACACACACACACACACACACACACACACACACACACACACACACACACACACACACACACACTCTTTAGATTTGCCATTATAATCTCTTAGGATGACATGTAAACCTGCCCTTTGCCCTAGTACCTGTGAAATGGTGCTCAGTCTCAGTCCAAAGAAATTAGGCAAATGTCTTAGCAAATGATAAAATCAGGAACATACTATCCGCAGGTCTAGTGTTCCTTGCTATCTCAACTCCTTGGGCCTCATCCCACTTACGGCACCGCTACCGGAAAGGCAGCAGCCAAATGCAGACTCTCCTTGATGTCTCACATCAAATTAACAGCTGGTACCACCATCCTTTCCTTGTGGCTAAAGACTGGAAGAGCAATTTTATCACATTATTGGATTAATAAATAATCAATAAGTTGCCAGGGCCACTATAGAAACCGTAAAGCTAACCCAAACTGAAAAGCAGGTTATAGTCATCAGGAGCTGTTCACCCATTTGTAATCTCTTTCAGAGCTTGAGCATGTCAGAGTCTCTTTGTTTCTATCTAGACTGTGTCCAAAGCCCAGATGCCTGACAACCATATGACAAAGGCAAGAAGAATAAGGTGCTTGGTAAGAACCTGACAGGTCATTGGGGCCACCATTAGCTAGAAGCCTGTCTTTGCAGATGTGAAAATCATTATCACAGCCATAGAAGAAGACATGTGTAGCAGTCCACCAAGTACTTTAGAAGCACTAAATTCTTTTAATTCTCAGAGCAAATCTCTGAGTATCTTTATCATTATCCCCATTTGATAGATGGGGATATTCAGGAATAGAGTTTATTGGCCCAAGGTCAGTCAACTAGTATAAATAGTGAATCCAGGATGACAACTCAATTCCTGAGCCTTTAAGCATTAGGCCTTGCACTGTTTGTGCCCTCTTAGAGAAAAAGAATAGATCTCCTCTTGTTTAAGTCGTCAGAGTTGAATTAATACTTTTGCTTTTGACAAACGTAATAATGAACATGACCGCCATGACATGGAAGGGAGGAAACAGATCAGATAACTGAACCTGGACTCAATCCCTTAAAAGCAGAACAGGTATTAGAGAGTACTGTAGATACCCTTTTACAGCCACCAGAAGTTACTAAAAATTTGGGGCCTGAAGAGAGCCAGTTAATATTTATTATTTTAATATATATTAACAACACTTACTTTTCTAACTACTTTTTGAGGTTTATGGAAAATACGAATTACCTAAAACTATCATTCTTAGATATTCCTGCTTGATCGGGTTTGGGATTAGTTTGCTTCTGTTCCATGAATAAGTTTTTTTCTCTCCCTTCATGGCATATTTATTTTAGAAATTCATTTTCTCTTTTCTTCTTTTCTGTACTTTTAGAGAGAAAAAGAAGTCATTCAGCAAATACTGTGAACCTTCCAGAGAACATAACAACAAAATTGCCTTGGGTAGAGCTCACGATCATAAGAGCGTGAAAGCTATCATTACTTATTAATAAAGCTAAATCACTCAAAAAGAAACCCTAAATATAAAAATTTTTTAAAAGTCACGTCAAAGAAAACTTCAAATATTTTTTAAGCTAATTTTCCTCTTTCCAAACCTAATTTGAAAAAATGTTGTGCTCATGATTCTTAGCCATTCAACTCAATATAACAATAAGATTGGTTTTATATATTTAATAATGTATTTAAATCAGTAGAGTGAAAACTAAAATTAAATCAAGAAGATCTAGAAAGATGTGCAGCCCCTTCCCCAGAAAACACTGTCCTGTTTTTTTCCTCTAAATAATTCAACTCAAAGCACCAATCAATAAAAAGAATTCTAGACTTATTGTAGCTGATGAGTACATCCATTCCCAAATTCCTTCTCTCTTACTGATCTCCATTTAGACGGTAGAAAAGGCTAAACACTCCACTTGTTTCCTCAGCCTCCTTCTCAGAATTCCGTTCTGGGATTCTGGAAAAGGCTTTTGTCCTCTTGAGCCAAGGCACAAATGCAGGTGATGCTGCCCCTAGCTCACCTTTTCTTACCTTGGGATGTATACATAATGCCTGGAGCTGCAGCAGCCACCTTGGGATCATGGCAGGAAGGTGGGGAGGATTGCAGAGATGCTGGCTCTAAGCTGAGACTTTAAATGTATGCCAGCAGCCACCTACCTCCAGACTTCTTGCTTGGTTTAAAAAAAAATCACTGCTTCTTTAAGCCTCTGTTGGTCAGGTATTCCACTACTTGTAGTATAAAGCATCACAAGTTAATGCATTTAGTCTTTAAAGGCTGTGCTTTAGTGCCTTTTTTAAAAACAACAGAATAAGATTATTAGGTGACCTATCTAAAATGCAATTTTCTTTATACACTGAGAAAAATAAACATCTTCTCAAACTTTGAGCACAACAAATATTAATAAAGTTTATCACCTTCACTGACTTAAGGTATCTATGTGAGATTAAGTTTAGAATTTATGGAGAGGAACAACTGATTCTACTGATAAGACTAGAAGAATAGAAAAGCTAAAGGCAGCTGTGAGTTGTATATACATGAGCGGCAATCTAGAGATGGAAATCACAAGTTCATGATCTGTCCCAGTACCTGCTTTATGAATATTATGGAGGAAAGTCTACATTGAGGTAAAACCAGAGAGTTCTTCAAGGGATGGAGGTCCATGAATGTGTGTGTGTGTGGAGGTGGGGGGGGGGGGGTCAGGAGTATTTAGACTGAAGTAAGCTCCTTGCAGCACCCAAGTTCAGCACTCCTGTAATAACACACTGCCTGTACTAGCATTTTTTTAAGCTCTTTATTGGAATATAATTGCTTTACACTCTTCTACCAGCTTTTGAGGTACACCAAAGGGAATCAGCTGTATTTATACATATATCCCCATAGCCCCTCCCTCCCGCGACTCCCTCCTGCTCTCCGTCTTGGCCCTCTAAGCCATCACCCATCATTGAGTTGATCTCCTTTTGTTATACAGCAACTTCCCATTAGCTATCTATTTTACAGTTGGTAGTGTATACGTCTATGCTACTCTCTAACTTCATCCCAGCTTCCCCTTCGCCCCCTGCCCCCCAAACCCCGTGTCCTCCAGTCCATTCTCTGCATCTGCATCCTTATTCTTGACCTCTCACTGGGTTCATCAGTACCATTTTTTTTTTTTTAGATTCCATATATACGAGTTAGCATACAGTATTTGTTTTTCTCTTTCTGGCTTACTTCACTCTGCATGACAGACTCTAGGTCTATCCACCTTATTACATATAGCTCCATTTCATTCCTTTTTATGGCTGAGTAATATTCCATTGTATATATATGCCACATCTTCTTTATCCACTCATCTGTTGATGGGCATTTAGGTTGCTTCCATGTCCTGGCCATTGTAAATAGTGCTGCAATGAACATTATGGTACATGTTTCTTTTGGGATTATGGTTTTCTCTGGGTATATGCCCAGGAGTGGGATTGCTGGGTCATATGGTAGTTCTGCTTTTAGTTTTTTAAGGAACCTCCAAACTGTTTTCCATAGTGGCTGTACCAGCTTACATTCCCACCAACAGTGCAGGAGGGTTCCCTTTTCTCCACACCCTCTCCAACATTTATTGTTTCCAGATTTTGTGATGATGGCCATTCTGACCGGTGTGAGGTGATACCTCATTGTGGCTTTGACTTGCATTTCTCTGATAATTAGTGATGTTGAGCATCTTTTCATGTGTTTGTTGGCCATCTGTATGTCTTCTTTGGAGTGTACTAGCATTTGATGCAAGTTGATGGTCAAAGAAAGTGGCACCAAGAAACAAAGCACCTGCAACACAGCACCAACAGTCACATCTGACCTCCCTCTCCCCCAGCAAAGAATCTGTGGGTTTTAGAAACCATGGGCCACTCAGGGTAAGAATTATGGATTGAAAAATCCTGAGTCAGAGTGGAGGGGTGAGATACAAGGGCAGCACAGCTTCCAACTATACTTTATGAATTGCTAAAGACTTTCAGGGACAGAGGCAGCCTTTTCCCATAGCTGTGAGGACAATGGATGATGGAAGCCCAAGGGTAGGAGGGGGTGGTGATTATGTAATTGTTCTGAGTGTGTTTTTAGGACTGGAATCTGAACATCTGCATCAACAGTCCCTGATGCCACAAGATCAAGGACTGAAACAAAAATTATAACATAATCTGATATTCATGACAGTGATATTTAAAGGTGGGAAATGTTAACGATACCTAAATGAAAGTGAGGTTTCCACATTTCATCTGAAGTGGTAAAATAATGATAGCAATAGACCACAGTCTATATAAGTCACATATATATACTGCAATATCCAGAACAACCACTATGAAAACTATACTGAGACATACTCAAAAACACTATATAAATAAATCAATATAGAATCCTAAAAAAGAAAGTCCCAGTAACCCACAGGAAGGTAAGAAAAGAGCAACAAAGAAACAGAAAACAGATAATAATATATCCAACATAAGCATTAACAAATCAATAATCACCTTAAATGTAAATGATCTAAATACATTAATCAAAAGACACAGATTTGCAGAGTGGATTTTTAAAGCATGACAAACTACATGCTATACACAGGAAACTCATTTCAAATTCAATATACAGGTCAGTTGAAAGTAAAAGGACAGAAAAAGATATACCAGGGAAACACTACTTTTAAAAAAGCAGGAACAGCTATAGCAGTATCTGATAAACTAGACTCCAGAGCAAAGAAAATTACTAGAGAAGAGGGACATTACATAATGACAAAAGAATCAATCCATCAGGATGACACAACAAACTTAAATGTGTATGCACAAAACAACAGAACCTCAAAATATATGAAGCAAAACCAACAGAGCTGAAAGGAGAAATAGAAAATTCCATAGTTATAGTCGGGGACTTCAACAATCCTCTCAGTAACCAACACAAGGAACCAACAGAACCAAATTTTATATATATATATATATATATATATATATATATATATAAATATATATATAAAAAACACTTCACCCAACAACAGCAGAATACAAACTCTTTTCAAGTATGCATGAAACAGTCACCAAGACAGGCCATATTCAGGGCCATAAAAGAAATGTCAACAAATTTAAAAGAATGAAAATCATATAGATTATATTCTCTTTTGATAATGGAATCAAACTAGAAATTGATAACAGAAAGATAGCAGGAAAATCTCCAAATGCTTGGAAAGTAAACAACACACTTTTAAATAATCTATGTGTCAAAGAGGAAATCACAAAAGGAATTTTTAAAAATAGATATAACTGAAAGAAATGAAAATACAACATACCAAAATATGCGGAATGCAGCTAAAGGAGTGTTGTGAGGGAAATTTATGACACTAAATAATTATATTAGAAATGAGGAAAGATCTCAAACCAACAACCTAAGTTGCTACTTCAAGAAATTAGAAAAAGATGAGTAAAATAAACTAAAAGCAAACATAAATAAGAAATAACAAAAATCAGAGCAGAAATCAATGAAATTGATGAAAACAGGAAAACAACAGAGAAAATCAAATACAAAGCTTGTTCTTCAAAACTCAATCAAGATGAAATAATCTGAATAGTCCTATAACCTTTAAAGAACCTGGGTTTTTAACTAAAAGCCAAAAAGAAACTCCTATGCCCAGCTGGAGAATTTCACCAAATATTTAAACAACAATTAACACCAATTTTCTGCAATCTCTTCCACAAAATAAATAGAGGAAGGAACTCTTCCCACTTTATTTCATTAGGTCACTATTATCTTAGTACCAAAACCAGATAACACAGTTCAGTCAAAGAAAACTACAGACTAGTATCTCTCACGAACATAGATGCAAAAATCCTCCACCAAAAAACTAGCAAATTGAGTCCAGCTATGTGTAAAAAGAATTATATACTATGACCAAAGGGGATTTATTACACAAGGCTGGATCAACATTCAAAAAGCAATCAACGTAATCCACCGTATCAACAAGAAGAAAATTCAAATGATCATGTCAATTGATACAGGTGAACACATTTGACAAAATCCAATATCCATTCAAGATTTTTTTTTAAAAAACTCTCTCAGCAAGTTAGGAATAGAGGGGAATTACTTGATAATGAGCATCTACAAAAAACCTACAGCTCACATCATACTTAATGGTAAAAGAACTAAAACTAAAGAACTAAAACTAAATGTTCTTCCCCTAAGATCAGGAAAGAGGCAAAAATATATGCTCTCATCACTCTTATTCAACATATTACTAGAAGTTCTACCCATTGCAATAGGCAAGAAAAACAAGTAAAAGGGATACTGATTGGAATGAAAGAAATATAACTGTCTCTATGTGTAGGTGACAAGATTGTCTATATTAAAAAAAAAAATCCCACAGAATTTTCCCCAGAAATTCCTAAAAGTAATACTGAGTTCATCAGGGCCATAAGATACAAGATCAACATAAAAAAATCAATCACAAATATACAAGCAGCTCATGAAGCTTAATACCAAAAAAGCAAATAACCCAATCCACAAATGGGTGGAAGACCTAAATAGACATTTCTCCAAAGAAGGCATGCAGATGGCTAACAAACACATGAAAAGATGCTCAACATCACCAATTATTAGAGAAATGCAAATCAAAACCACAATGACGCATCACCTCACACCAGTCAGAATGGCCATCATCAAAAAACCTAGAAACAATAAATGCTGGAGAGGGTGTGGAGAAAAGGGAACCCTCCTGCACTGTTGGTGGCAATGTAAATTGGTACAGCCACTACACAAAACAGTATGGAGGTTCCTTAAAAAACTAAAAGTAGAACTACCATATGACTCAGTAATCCCACTCCTGGGCATATACACTAAGAAAAACATAATCCAAAAAGAAACATGTACCACAATGTTCACTGCAGCACTATTTACAATAGCCAGGACATGGAAGCAACCTAATTGCCCATCAACAGATGAGTGGACAAAGAAGATGTGGCACATATATACAATGGAATATTACTCAGCAATGAAAAGGAATGAAATTGAGTTATTTGTAGTGAGGTGGATGGACCTAGAGTCTGTCATACAGAGCAAAGTAAGCCAGAAAGAGAAAAACAAATACCATATGCTAACTCATATATATGGAATCTAAAAAAATGTTCCTGATGAACCCAGTGACAAGGCAAAAATGAATAAAGATGCAGATGTAGAGAACGGACTTGAGGACATGGGGTGGGGGGTAAGGGGAAGCTGGGACAAAGTGAGAGAGTAGCATTGACATATATACACTACCAACTGTAAAATAGCTAGCTAGTGGGAAGCTGTTGCATAACACAGGGAGATCAACTCCATGATGGGTGATGACTTAGAGGGCTGGGATAGGGAGGGTGGGAGGGAGCGTGGGAGGGAGGGGATATGGGGATATATGTATAAATACAGCTGATTCACTTTGTTGTCCAGCAAAAACTGGCACAACAGTGTAAAGCAATTATATTCCAATAAAGAGCTTAAAAATACAATCAAATACAATTATCTGAAAAAAAAAATCAATCACACTTCTACATACTAACAATGAATGCAGGAAACTGAAATTTAAAACATAATATCATTTGCAATCACTCCAAAGAAAGCAAAATACAGACCATGTACAGAATCTGTAAGCTGAAAATTACAAAGTGCTGACGAAAATAATCAAAGATGATCTAAAGATATGGAGAGACATATCATGTACATGAATTGGAAGTCTCGACATGGTAAAGATGCCAATGCTCCATGAATCGATTCAAGTTTAATACAATTCGTACCAAAATTCCAGCAAAGTTATTTGTAGACATAGATGAACTTATTCTAAAATTCATATGGAAAGGTGCAGGCTCTAGACAGAAAAGAATCTTGACAAAGAAAAATAAAGTGGGAAAAATCACTATACCTGATATTAAGGTTTACTATATTACTACAGTAATAAAAACAGTGTGGCCTTGGCAGATGGATAGACATAGATCAATGGAACAGAATAGAGAACACGGAAAGAAACCCACGCAACTATGCTCAAATGATTTTTTACAAAGATGTGAAAGCAACTGAATGGAGGGAAGGAAGACAGACTTTTCAACAAGTGGTGCTGGAGTAATTGAGCATCCATAGGCAAAAATCAAACGAATCCTGACCTAAATCTCAAAATTAACTCAAAACAGGTCACAGACTCGAACAGAAAGTATAAAACTACGGAAATTTTAGGAAAAAATGTAGGAAAAAGTCTCCAGGATCCAGGGCTGAGCAGAGACTCAGTATCAAAGCATGATCCATAAAAGGAAAAAAATTGATAAGTTGGAGCTCATCAAAATTTGAAATTTCTTTTGCTCTGCAAAAGACAGTTAACAGGACAAAATGACAAGCTACAGATTGGGAGAAAGTATGTGCAAACCACATCTTAGACAAAAGGCTAGTATCTAGAATGTATAAAGAATTCTCAAAACTCAACAGTTAAAAAAACAATCCAATTAGAAACAGGCAAAAGATATAAAAAGACATTTCACCAAGGTGGATATACAGATGGCAAATAAGCACATGAAAAGATATTCAACTCATTAGCCATCAGAGAAATGACACCTAAACCCATAATGAGGTATCATTACACACCTATCAGACAGCTAAAATGAAAAAATAGTGACAACACTAAGTGCTGACTAGGATGCAAAGAAACTAGATCGTTCATACACTGCTGCTGGAACTGTAAAATGGTACAGCTTGGTAGAACTCTCAGAAACAGTTTGGTAGTTTTTTTATAAAACTAAACATGCAATTATCATAAGATCCAGCTATTGCACTCTTGGGCATTTATCCCAGAAAATAAAAACACATGTCCACACCAAAACCTGTACGTGCATGTTTGTAGCAGCTTTATTCTTAACAACCAAAAGCTGGAAATAGCCCAGATATCCTTCAACAGGTAAATGTTCTCAAAGAAACTGTGGTACATACACAGGATACTACTCAGCAATAAAAATGAATGAAAAATTGATACACGCAACTACCTGGATAAATCGCCAGAGAATTATGCCAAGTGGGAACAAAAAAAATCCCAAGAGGTACATACTTTATGATTCCATTTATCTAATATTTTCAAAGTAATAAAATTTTAGAAATAGAGAACAGAAGTTAGGGATGTTGTGAGGAACAGCAGGAGGGGAGGGGGCAGGGCGGGGGGAGTGCAGAGGTTGATGGGAAGGAGGTAAGTGCAGTTATAAAAGGGCAACAGGAGGGATCCTTGTGATAATGGGACTGTTCCGTATCTTCGCTGGCATGGTGGTCACAGTAACCTACGCATGTGATGAACTGTATAGACAAAAGGCACACATGCAAATGAGTGCAAGTAAAACTGGGAAAATCTGAATAAGATCGGTAGATTATATTAACGTTAATATCCTGGTTGCGCTATTATACTACAGTTTTGCAATGTTACCAATGGGAAACTGGGTAAAGGGTACACAGGATCTGTGTGTTATTTCTTATAGCTGCATATAAATGTACAATTATCTCCATAAAAATTTCAATTAACAATAAAAGGAAAGAGAGGGTTTATTTTCCTCAGTAACTAGCAGAGGTTCTACCCAGGTGCCTTTTCTAAGGTATTAAATATGAACATGAATACAGATGAGCAATGAATGACTGAAGTCTCACAGAAATGAGATGGAAAATAGTCCTATACATGACAAAACAAACATCTCTGTTTCAATTACCAAACACAAGTGAAGAAGAAAAGGTGGTCAGCTGGGTGCTTTGCGATGACCTAGAGGGGTGGGATAGGGAGGGTGGGAGGGAGGCTCAAGAGGGAGGGGATATGGGGATATACGTATACATATAGCTGATTCACTGTTGTACAGCAGAAACTAACACAACACTGTAAAGCAATTATACTCCAATAAAGATGTATAAATAAACAAATAAATAAATTCAAAAAAAAAAGAAAGAAAGAAAGAAAAGGTGGCCTAAATTAATCATTAAGCCATGTGAACTGACCTGATCGCCCCCAAAACTCTAGGAGTTTGTAACCATTCCCTTCTTTGGGATGCCAAAACACACAGTTATGAAAGCAAAGAATTTGTTTGGCTTTCAACTGACCAAGCTTGTCACTTTGTCACAGCGGAGTTCCCAGGTCAAATTCAGGCATCCTGCGGCCTCGTTAATGAGGGAATGCCTACCTCTCCCTTCTTTTTGCTTTGGGGAACCAACCCCCCCCCCCCACACACACACACACACAGCTGGCTCTGCCCTTTCTACAACTGTAGGAACAGGATAAACTCCTCAGGAAACGACCCAAGAAATCCCTTTACATTTGCACTAGGAGACTGGTCTCCTAAAGGGTCCTGTCTGATGAATGCTCAGAGAAAAATCTGAAGCCTCCAGAAAAAGCCAAACTGGATGCCAACAAGGAAAAGAGAAGCGTCCCACTGCATGGCACAGTAGGCCACGGAGAGGTTTTAAGTCACAACTTGCATGGTGACATCTTCATGCTGTCCTGGCTGCTTTGTATAAGCTACACATCCTGAGAGGCTTATCGCCTATTTAAGCCACAGAAGCAAATGCCTTTCTTCCTCCTTTATGTTCACTCTTGCTAAAATAAGAAATATTTTTTCCCACAGCGGCAGTGGAAGACACTAGCGAGAAGCATTCCAGAGATGATTCTCCCAAACTGTGTCTATCCCTGCTAGTTTTTAGGCATGGCTGCTACAAGTAGACAGGGCAATCGACAGGCACCTATTGACGGTCTGCCCTGGGTAAGGAAGGGCAACCGAAGGGCGTCAATCAGTTTCTCAGTCCGCTGAGGAATGTTACCACCACACATAAAGTATGCAAAACACGGCACAGCCAATAAGGCAGTCAATGTGTGGTCTGTACCATATGAGTGTTCAGGGTTATGGAGCCAGAGACATGGCTCCTGCTGAGATGATCAGGGAAGACTTTAATGAGGAGGGGAGATGAGAGCCAGATTTTGAGGGAAGACTAGCATCTGGATGGGAAGAGGAAGAGGTACGAGAATGTTGTTGGGGAAGGGGGCAAGTAAACTAACAGTTGAGTGGAAAAGTCCAAAATATATTCAAAGGACAGACGGTGAGCTTACTGGTTTAACTGGAGTGTTAGGTTTGTCTTCCATTAAGAAAAAGAAGATTATTAAGAAAGAATGGTACTGTTTGAATTTTCACAATGATAATATGCTCATGTTACTTGTATAATTAAAAAACACAAAAAACATTTAAAGAAAGGGATGCTAAGGCTGAGGAGAGCATCTAGACTCACAGGTATTGAGTCTGTGGCTGGTGTGACAAACAGTTTCCTGGCTCCCAACAGCTATTATTTGCTTCCTTTTCTCTTTTCCAGCTCCAAAAATAGATGGTGAAAAATCAAGTCCCCAGTGTCCCTTGTAGCAAAGGACTGCCATGTGACTCAAGTTTAGCCAATAAGATGTAAGGTAGAAACCTACTGGGGAACTGGGAAACATTTTGTTTTCTGATAAAAGAGCCTTCCCCCACCCCTCCTTCCTGCTTGTCTTGAACATGGTTGTAAGAAGTTGTGATGTCTGGAACTGAGGCAACCATCTTGCAACCATGAGGTCACAAGCCTAAGAAAGAAAAAGCCAACACTCCGAAGATGGCAAAATGGAGAGAGAAAAAGAATCTGAGTCCTTTATAACATTCATCATCCACTGTCTAAGCCTGAAACTGCCACACCTCTAGAGTTCTTATGATATGAGATAATTAATTTAGCTTAAGCCACTGTTACTCAGGTATTCTGTTACTTACAGGCAAAAGTATCCTAAGTGACACAGCTATAAAGTTCAGGACATAATACAAAAATGACTAAAGTTAGGTGTTTGACCCCTGAATAGGCAAAATGACTCTAAGTTTTGAAATGCAAATTAACATTTAGGAATAGCAATGGAGTTTTATGTCATTTCCAAAGTTACGAATAGCAGCTTCAAGAAGTGGTCCAGTCTGAAATCATCTGATTTCAAGGACATTTCAATAGTTACCAGGAATGAGTAACAGAAAACTAAATCAAAACCATCCTGTGATCTGGCACAGTAAACACCTATCATTTGTCCAGCAATTCCCCACCACCAACTCCTTTCTTTGGCTATTTATTTTTTTTAACAGTTTCACTGAGGTATAATTTATATATCATATGGTAGTTCTATTTTTAGTTTGTTTTTTTTTTTTGAGGAACCTCCATACTGTTCTCCATAGTGGCTGCACCAATTTATATTCCCACCAAGAGTGTACAAGGGTTCCCTTTTCTCCATATCCTTGCCAACATTTGTTACTTGTGTTCTTTTTGATGATAGCCATTCTGAGAGGTGTGAGGTGATATCTCACTGTAGTTTTGATTTGCATTTCTCTGATTATTAGCAATGTTGAGCACATTTTCCATGTGCCTGTTGGCCATCTGTATGTCTTCTTTGGAAAAATGTCTATTTAGGTCTTCTGCCCATTTTTAAACTGCGTTATTTTTTTGATATTGAGTTATATGAGCTGTTCATATATTTTGGATATTAGTCCCTTAACTGGGTATATATCCAAAGAAAATGAAAACACTAATTCAAAAAGATACATGCACCCTAATATTCATAGCAGCATTACTTACAACAGCCAAGATGTGGAAGCAACCTATCTATTATAAAGTTCAATCATTTAAATTTAAATATACAATTCAAAGGAGTGTACTATAATTACAAAGTTGGGCAACTGTCACTATAATCTAATTTCAGAACACTTTCATCGTCCCCAAAAGAAACCCCATACCTATTAGCAGTCACTCCCCATTTCCTCCCGTCCCCTACACAGGTCTAGGCAACCATTAATCTTTCTGTCACCATAGATTTGCCTATTCTGTACATTTCACATAAATGGGATCATACAATATGTAGTCTTTTGCATATCCCTTGTGTTATAATGTTTTTGAGGTTCATCTATGTTGTGGCATGTATTAGTATTTCATTCCTTGTTATGGCTAAATAATACTCCATTGTATTGATATACCACATTCTGTTTATCCATTCACCAGCTGATGGACATTTGGGTTGTTTCTACTTTTTGGCTATTATGAATAATGTTGTTATAAACATTCATGTACACATTTTTTGTGGATATATGTTTTCTTTTCTCTTGGGTATATACCTAGGAGTGCTACAATTATATAGTACGTCATATAGTAACTCTGTTTAAACTTTTGTAGAACTGCAGACTTTTCCACAGCAGCAGCACTATTTTACATTCCTACCAGCAATATAAGAGGGTTTCAATTACTACACATCCTTGTCAACACTTGGTATTGTCTTTTTTGTTATGGCCATTCTAGTGAGTGTGAAGTAATATCTCACTGTGGTTTTAATTTCCATCTCTCTAATGACTAATGATGTTGAACATCTTTTCATGTGTTTATTGGCTATTCTACTTTCTTTGGAGTAATGTCTACTCAGATCTTTTGCCCAGTTTTAACTGGATTGTCTCTTTATTGTTGAGTTTTTAGAGTTCTTTATATATACTGGATATAAATCCTTCATCATATATATGATTTGCAACTATTTTCTCCCCATAAAATACTGTAGTTGCCTTTTCAGTTTTTTGATGTCTTCTTCTGAAGCACAACTTTGGCTATTTATTTCAGCATTATTTATAATAGCAAAAGACTGGAAATAACACAACTATACATCAAAAGGGGATGAGTTAAACAAACTATGGTATGGCCACACCGTGGAGTACTAGGCAGCTACAAATGGAATACACATTCCAATGGAATGAGTATAGCTCTGTATACAACTATTAAGAAATCTCCAAGATACACCTGTTAAAAGGAAAAGTGGAAGGCGCAAGAGAATACATAGAGTATGCTACCGTTTATTTAACGAGGCCATATAAACCTAGTTAAGAATTTGCTATTTTAAAAAACAGAAACAAAAAGGAAGGATAACCTAAGCTAAACACTGTTTTTAATCTCACTTTTAGAGGGAGGGAGGGAGGGAACAAGACTGAAGGGACAGGGAGAAAAGCTAGGACTTGTCTGAATGCACCTCACTTTGTAAATCTGACTTTGAAGCCACAGAAATGTTTTACTTTCACATCATAATAAAACAAAAACTTTTAAGTAAAAAATCAAAAGCAAAATGCAACAATCAGCCTGACTGGGTATCAAGTTGGTAACTTAATCATCCTTAAATGAAATTAAAACCCAATAACTTGACCATACATTCCTAGGGGGATACATCCTACAAATAATAAGAACTACAAAGAAATCAAACTATTTTCAAAACTCAAATTGTTAATAATAATGTTATTAGTAATCCAAAAATAGTATATGGATACATACTTTTATTTATGGTAGGATAAAGCAAATAATAATGCTAATGTCCTTGTGAATCAAGGTTTTCAATGTAAGTAAAAGATAAGTAAAGAATCAAAGAAAAATAAAAATCCTATAATCCTTACTTAGCATTTTAAATATGTTTGGATTCATGTGGTATTTTATCTTTAAAAATGTAAACATGTTTTCATTTAAGAGAATGAAAAGTCAAGCCAGAGACTGGGAGAAAATATTTGTAAACCACACATCCAACAACTGATTTGTATTGGAATATGTAAAGAACTCAAAACTCAACAGAAAGGAACAACCCAATTAAAGATGGGCAAAAGACACGAACAGACATTTCACCAAAGAGGATATATGGATGGCAAATAAGCACAGGAAAGGGTATTCAACATCATTCCTAAGCCATTAGGGGAATAAAAGTTTAAATCAAGATGAGTTACCACTATACACCTATGAGATTGGCTAGAATCCAAAACACTGCCAATGCCAAGTGCTCTCAAGAATTCGTAATAACAGGAACTCTCATTTGGCCCTGGTGGGAATGCAAAATGGTACAGCCATGTTGGAAGACGGTTCAGCAATTTCTTATAAAATTAAACATACACCTATGGCCAGTTGCAAATTTACATGAAAATCAAGTATCTACCATTCATAGGAAAGCAGTGAGCATTTTGCTGCAGTTTTCAACTTCTCACATATATAAGCAAAGCTTTCCTTGTTTAACAAGTATCAAGAGAAAGGTGAGAAATCATCTCATTTCAGTTGAAAATGAAATCTGTGGGTGCTTATCTCAAATCTGACTCGGAATTGCGTGTCTATGTAGCAAAATACAAGCATCAGTTTCACACTGAAGAGCTCATTTTTATTCTTTACTTTTAGTTTTGAAAAAATCATATTCTTATATATATAGGTCTACAAGGAGATCAAGATTATAATGATTGTATATTTGAGCCTGTATATTTGAGCCTGATCATGTCAGGTCTCACATAAAATTGTATCTTAGGCTGTATTTTTATTCATATTGCTTTGTCAATATGATTTTAGTAGCTTTGCTTATTTAACACTGCCTATATTTTCAGGCTGTAAACAGCATTAATTAAAATGAATTTAGAACCTTAATTTAAATTAAATCAGCTGAACCCACTTTTTGAAAAAGTAAATCCCACCTGGGATTAAAAGTTATTTAACAGAAATGTAAGCTACCTCGCGAATTTTTTTAATGTATGAAAAGGAAAGAAAGGAAAGCTAAGCTTAACTACCTGTTTGTTTCTTAAGAAAACCTGGCTAAAAGTCATTTTTAGTTTTAAATAAGGGAGAAAACTACTCTTGCTCATATCATATACCACATTTCACACCTTACAGTACCCTCTATAGTAGAAACTATGAGAGGAATTTTAGGCCTACTTGGGTAAGAAAAAAAGAGGCGAAATCGAGTAGGAAATTTTACAATACAATAAAAAAAAAAAAAGCCTGACATTTCCCCTAGTACACTCCCACTTGTATTAGAGCTAACATCCTTTATGGGAAAAGGAAACCACAGAGTAGATGAATTAATTGGTTGAAATCAATAAATCTACAGAAAACTATTACTCTTTACTCAAAAGACACAATTATTATTGGATCATTGTATCTACAACTCATGGATCATGCTAACATACCACGGGCTATAGAAATCATTTTTATGTAGGAGTTCCCCAAGACTTGAAAATCATTTCAAAGGTTCCTCCGGGGTAAAAAGATTGTGGGGTGATGAAAATGTCTCCAAACTAGTTAGACAGAGGTGACAGTTGCAAAACACTGTGAATGTACTAAATGCCACTGAATTGTTCACTATGAAATGGTTAATGGCTTATTTTATGTCGTGTGAATTTTACCTTAATAAAGAACAACAACACACACAAAAAAAAAAACTGAGAAAGGCTGACTAGGATCAGTTGAGACTTCCTGAAGGGTAAGAGGCTAGATTTGGCCTTGAAGGATGCTGAAGATCAGAATTTAAATCAGCAGCAAGACCTGGTGGAGATGGTTCTAATGAGTGTTTTTCAAACGCTGACTACAGCCACAATAACAAATAGATTTTAGTGCAACCCAGTTCACGTACATACGTGACAGAAATAAACGTTCATGAAACAATACTTACTCTTCCCAAGCGTAATATGCTGATTTTTTTTATTCTATTCTGTTTAATTTTTTCTTTTTCTTTTTTTGAAATCCTGGTCATGATTCATTAAATTGATCTCACGAAATGAGTGACAAACTCTAATGGCCTGGGGTCTCAGGTTAAGGGGTTTGGACCTGATGCAGGTTATTTTAAGGCCATGGAATTGACCACTAAGAGCATAGCCAGGAATCTGTAGGCAGAATTTTAGGCTGGCAAACCCTCTACCTTGTGAATAAAGTGATTGTTTTACGATTAGATTTGTCATTGAGCTAAATTTAAATGGACTCAGCTAACACCACATGAGGAAATCAATACGTGTACTATGTATTACTCAGAGCTTCTCTCTCTCAGTTGTTTATCATTTAAATTGCTGGGAAATTTCCCAGAGAGTGATTTTTCCTGTATTAATATGTAGGCTTATATTAATCAATACAAAAATAAATTTCAAGGTATTTCTGTAAGAGAGACAGATTCTAAATTTCTGTTTTATTTTACTGCTGTGAATTCAAATAATTTCTTCTTCTTAAGGAAACAGTTGCTTCAGTATAAATTAGAGGCTGGACTATTTACAACAAACCATGCTAAGATGGTGGCGAGGTAGCATCATAAAAAACAGAAAGTGTGCTCCTCGTTATTCATTAGAGGCATTCAGGATCAGCTACACAACCATCTGTCTCAAATGCTGTAGAAAGGATTTTCAGCTTTGGCTGGAAATGTCCCTTTTAACTTTAATATCCCATCATTTTTGACAATATGCCTGAGTTTCTCTTAGCTCAATACAAATCCAGCATGTAAATTCTTGGAAAAAAAAGATACTTCGTGTCTGGAATTGTGATCTTTCCCTAAAGTTTGCAATTAATTCACATCAAAATAATTTTAACGTCATCAGTGATACAAGTGTTTATATTTTAGAAAGCACAATACTTCTTGTATTTCAGAGATAGAAGGAGAGGTTGCACATCACCTAGCTGTAGACAGAAACCAATCTATTGCTCATGACTGACTACCAGCAGCTAATTAAGGCAGGGTGGGGAGCAAGTTCCTTTTTTAATTTCTAAGAAAAAGCCTTAAAAGTTAGTTAGCCTGTGTTATAATTTTAAACCCAAACAGCCAGTAATTATGCTATCTCCAGGAGGCCAAGGTTTTTCTCTCGATAATTTAATTCAGCAGGCAAAGCTCTGTAATAGGCAGGAGGGAGGCAGGGATAAAAAGGCCACATTTGGCTTTACTGACTCTCTGACCATTCTGTGCCAGAGAACATCCAATCTTTTAACTAAGTGCAAGTTTTTAAAAATATCAATTTTTTGGCAACACAAAGCACATTTAGCCTCAAGGCTAGTGTAACAATTTGTTTTTAATGCAACCACCTGCTTTGGGCACATACTAGGATACTCAATATATAAATACTGATTTGTTGAATGACAGCCCAAGGTATCTAATAAGTATACTGTCATTCCCTAGTTCACACACACACACACACACACTCCTATTGGTCTGAGACATGAAGTAAATAAATATATTTTTTAAATACACTCAAGTCTAGAAGCAGACCCACACATATTTTGGACACTTGATTTATGACAAAGGTAGCTTTGCAGAAAAGTGAAGAAAAGGTAGTTATTTCCAAAAATGTGTTAAAGACAACAGGACCTAAATGGAATTGCTTATGCTAAGCCCCACGTCACCAATCTGAAATTTAACTTAGTTACAGTTTCGGCTCTCCCAGAAATAGAATCTTAAACCAGTCAACCATGAATCTCCTGATCAGCATTAGTTAGGTAATCTGCCCGATAAACCCCTGACATCCCCTAAAACGAAAGTAACCTTACAATAACCAATCCTATTTTTTGCCTAGTACAACTTCCCTACAAGAGCTCCTTTCCATCTGCCTGATTCAAGAATCACTGAATAAAGCCAATAAGCTCTTTAAAATTTACTCAATTTTGATCTTTAACAAATGGTTCTAGGTTAACTGAATATCCACATCGGGAAAAATGTAACCTGACCTACCTCTTTTCATACACACACACAAAAATGTATTCTAGTTAAATTATAGATTTAAATGTGAAAGGTAAAAACAACAAAATTTCCAGAAGATGACACAGGAGAATATCATCATAAACTTGGTGTAAGGAACTATTTCTTCAATAGGAAACAAAAAGCACTAACTTAAAGGGAAAATTCTTCATCAACAACAACATTAAGAGTAAAAAAGCCAACCACAAACTAAAAGATATTTACAACACAAATATCTGACATAGGAGTCATATCCAAAATCTATATAGAGCTCCTACAAATCACTAAGAAAAAGGCAGGCAACCCAATAGAAATTAGACAAAAAGCAAATAGACGCCACACAAAAGAGAATATCCAAATGACCAATAAATGTGTGAAATGTGCTCAATTTCATTAGGAATCAGAGAATCGCAGATTAAAACTACAGAGTCACTGTAGTTTTAAATTACACCCACTGATCAAAATAACTAAAACGTAAAAGACTAACAATATCGAGTGTTAGAAAGAATATGGAGCAGCAGGGAACATAAAATGCTGGTGGGAACTTAAATCGGTATAAGCACTGTGACAGCATCTACCAAAGCTGAATGTAAGAATGCCATTTGAAAAATTTTAAAAATATATTTTAAAAATACTTTATTAAAAAAAAGAATACCATTTGACCTGGCAACTGTACTTGTACTGGGAGACATGAACAAGAACAGTCGCAGTTGGGACTTCCCTGGTGGACCAGTGGTTAAGACTCCATGCTTCCTATGCGGGGAGCAGGGGTTCCATCCCTGGTCAGGGAACTAAGATCCCACATGCCTCGTGGCACAGCCAAAATAAATAAATATAAAGATTAAAAAAAGAAAGAAAGACTAGTTACACCAAACTATTCTTAATAACTCCAAACAAACCAAATCTCTATCAAGAGTATAAAGTGTATGCAAATGACACTCACACAGTGGAATACTCTAGAGCAATGAAAACATACAAACTATCTTTACAGACAGCCACATGAACAAATCTCACAATGTTGAGCTAAAAAAAAAAAAAAAAGCCAGTTACCAAAGAATAAAAATTGGACATTTCCACTGATACAAATTTCAAAAGCAAGCCAAACTTAACTATAGTGGTAGCAGCCAGGAGAGTGGTTGCCTTTGGAGAATAAGAGGCATAAAGACCAGAAAGGATCATAGGTAGGGTCGCCATGAAAAATACAAACTACTCAGTTAAATCTGAATTTCAGATAAATAATGAAGAATCTTTTAATATATGTAGGTCCCATGCAATATTTGGGACATGTATTTTTACTTGCTACATCTGGCAACCCTAGTCAAGATTGATGCTTTGGGAGTCCTGGTAATATTTTCTTTCTTAATGTTCCTTCTGTGATCATTCATTGTGCATTTTTCTGTACATGTGTTATACTTCACAATAAAAAAAAACAAAAAAAAAAAGCAAAAGTACACTCAGTACAGCCTTGCAGATTTTAAAATATCTCATCCAACCAGTGTTCTTCCTTCCCACTCTTAATCACTGCATGTGAGAGCCGTGGATCTGAAGTGTTGCTGGGCCCAAAGCTATGGGCTCTCAGTTCAATTTTGATTAAAATTACTTTTACACAGCATGCTTCTTTACTTCTGGAATCTTTTTTCATGCCCTGCCTTTTGGGGGTCTTGCTTAATTTGTGTGACTGGCTTAATCTTACCAAAGGGCAACGTTAGGCTGGAAGGCCAGCCTCTACCCATCAGCCAAGAAATGCACAAACCAGTGGTCAGGAAACAAGTCGAACTGGCCAGCCAACCTGCGGGGTCTGAATGCAGTGGCCTGAAGCTACAAAGAAAACTGGTACTTTAGGGCCAACATCTTCGATACAGACACCGTTTAGAATCCATAAAGTCGAATGCTTCAACCTGCTGCCTGCTTCCTAAACTTACCAGAGGTTTACACAAATACCTTGAGTGGCTCCATCCAGTTCCCTCCCATCAGTGTATTGCTTACCTACTTCCTACAGACACAACTGGAAAATCCAAGGAAAGAGTAATGACCAGTGCAAACAAAAACCTGAATCATTTTTCTGCTATGGTTTAAATAAGATGCTATTTACTAGCAAAAGTTCTTGCATGCTCAGGGTTTTCAATGTTGCATTGTGTTGTTTGGCACTTTCATCTTGTTTTGAAACGAACCGTTCCCAATTCTAAATGAAGACAGACCTCCTCCAAGTTTGGATCCTTCTCTCTATAAAGTTTACGATCAAACCTTAAAGACCAGTGAAACCCTTATCCGCCCTTTATCAGCCCTGAGAGTGCCAGGTTTCTTCACTTTCACAGCAAACTCTTTCGCAAAGGGTATTAAGGATAGTGATTAGGCTCCTGGGCTGTGGAGACCGGCTGCCTGCAGGAAACCCAGCTTCACCACTGAGACTGTGTAGCTCTGGCCAGTGAGTGACTGACTCACCACTCTGTGCCTCAGTTTCCTCCACTGCAAAATGGGAATTAAAAATAGTAGCTAATACAAAGTGCTGTTGGGAACATCTAATGCCGTGTAAAGTGATTAAAACACAGCTCCCGGCAAACCTTCAACGCTCAACGTTGTTTATCATCATTACCATGGGCTACCTTCAAGGGTCCTAACACCTATAAGGACTCTACTTCTGTATCTAATGTAGGAAAAGCACCCAGATGCAGCTGGAGAGAGGAGGAAGGAGAAATACGAGTAAGGGTTCTACCAGCCTACAAACTTTGGTCCAAGCTGCGCCCAATATACAGAAGGCGAAGCAGCGTCAGGAGGCCTCCAGTAGGGGCCGGAGAAGTGGCCACACCTGGACCCCAGACTCCGGCCGGGACCTCTGACCTGGGGCGCCCTCACTACTCACGTTGCGGTTGAAGCTGTTGCAGGGCAGCAGCGGCAGGACCATGGCGTTGACCGTCTGAGGGTCAAGGGTCCGAGAAGAGGGGCCGGCAGGCAGCGGGCACCTTGAGGCCGCGTCGTTTGACCCCCACCCCACGTTACCTAGAGACCGAAGGCGGCGTCACGGAAGGGGGAGAGGCCTCGGCGGACCGGGCACTCGGGGCGGGGCCGGGGCGGGGCTGGGGGAAAGCTCCCCGCGCGCACCTCCCCCCGCCCACCCCACCCACTCAGCCGGGTACCAGTTTCGGAAGGCTTTTTTCTCCACGTGCATTGTGCACACACAAAGGCTGACATCCACACCATTCCCCGCCCCCGCCGCTTGCAGGTTTAACCCTTTGATAGAGCTCAAAGCCTTTCATGTACTGAAGCTCGCTCCTCCGTTTCTTGCACATTTCTTGCCATTTGGTTATGAAATTTAGTTCAAGCACACAAAAAAGTGCAGAAAATAAGATGACACCGGTGTGCTCACAGAAATGTAACACCAGTAAATGTTACACTTACATCTGCTTTAATGTTGTAATTAAAACGTTTCAGATGAATCCAAAGCCATACACCATCCGTCTCCCCCCCACCCCGCCACCCCCGGCCCCCCGCCACCACCCCGAGACCACCACCACGGAGAAATCCCATTCAGCGCTAAGTACCATCCTCAGTCCTTTGTATTTTTTTATATTTGAACTAAACATCTGTAAGATGCTCGTTCCTGGTGCCATCATGGTGGCCAGGGGCGGGGTCAGGTGGCACAGAATGCAGCCTCTGTCACTCTCTCTTGCACCCGAGATGCCCAAGCCAGGAGATCCTCTCCCCACACCTACAGCTAATCCCTCCCTGAGTCCTACTCTAGTGGTTGGACACGCTGGGTATCTCTCAGCCACCACCTCCTCTGTCTCAATCGACACCCCATTATTTCTTGTCTGGTTTTCTTTTAAAACAAAACAACAACCCAAAAAAACCCAACTAATCTTGCCTCCAGAGCCATCCTCTTATATAATTCATGATGCACCTGTTACTCTTCTGCTTCAGTATTCTTCTAGCCTTCACGAGGCAGGCCAACTCCTTAGCCCAGTCAGAGCCTATGTCAGGAGGCGACCACGAACGCCCTCCATCCCTTTATTTGCCCCCCTCCTCTACTCTAGCTCCGAGAAACCACTGGCAGTTTCCAAACCAGGCTCTGCAGTTTCTCTCCTCTGGGATTTTGCAAATGTCACTATCTGCTAGAAACACCCTTCCTTCCTATCTTTCACCTGGGTAACCCCTTCTTATCTTTCAGGACTCCTTTAAGTGTGGAAGAGAGGTGTGGAAGGCTTTGTCATTTCTGGAAAAACTTCCTCCACCTTCTCCACTCCTTCATCTGTATTAGGTGCCCATTCTAATGGTGGCTTTTGTGGTACTGCATTGTAATCATGCTTTTACTTGACTCCCTTCAAATACCCCCAAATTCTTCCAGGGCAGGGACTCTATCTCCTTTTTTCTTCATCAAAAACATACATTATTGTTTTTCTGTGTTTATAAATTTTACACTGTAAATTTCTGCTACATGCTTTTCTCACCTAAGATTTTGTTTTTGAGATTTCTACCTGTTAACACATATAGATCTATTTCATTCATTTTAAACTAATTGTATGATTATACCACGAATCACTGATCCATCTGTTGTCATCTGTTGATATCATCTGTTGATGACGACGAGGTTGTTTCCAATTTTTCACTTAGTTATCAACAATGATGCAAAGAACAACCCTCTCCAGTTTCTTTGGAGATTATCTAGGCTACATACCTAAAGGTGGAATTGTTTACACCTTCAACTGCACTAGATCTCCAGAATCTTTGAACCAATTAAGAAAGTCCCCCTTTCCCTTTCATCCTTTCAACAATAGGTATTATCAAATTGTATGATTTTGAACAATCATCTGAATAAATGTGAAATGGCATGCCATTGTTATTTTAATTTGTTTCTCCCTGATTCCTAGTGCAGTTGGTCATCTTTTCACAGGCTTGTTACCATCTTCTGTGACTTGTCCATTCATATCTTTGCTGATTTTTCTATTTGATCATTTGTAATTTTTACAGTATATTCTGGATAGTAATCTTAGGCATAGCAACTATCTTCTCATCATTTGTGGTTTGTCTTCTCCATTTATAGATTTCTTTATTGTACATGAATATGTCATTTTACTCTACTCAAATAGATCATTCTTTCCCATTATGGTTTGTGCTTTGTATGTGAATTCAAAAAAAAAATCCTATAGAACAAAAGTATTCTCCTACATGTTCTTACAAATATTTTTAAATGTTTCTTTTTTCTTACTTTTTAAATTGAAATAATTTCTAACTAATATAAAAGTTGCAAGAATAGTACAAAGAACTCCTGTTTACCCTTCAACCAGATTCCCCCAATTGTTTTATATTTTACTGTATGTGTTTTATCATTCCCTCGTATATACAATTTTTCCATTTTAGAGTAAGTACCAGACGTTGTGCCCCTTTACCCCTAAATACTACAGTATATATTTCCTAATAACAAGGACATTCTCTTACATAACTGAAATACAATAATCAAAATCAAAAAATTGGTATTAATTGAGTACTGTTTCCTAATCTAAAATATTTAACTCAAATTTTGTCAATTGTTCCAAAAACGTTCCTTTTAGCAAAAAAAAAAAATTAGTTTACAAAATCTGGTCCAGAATCTCATCTAATATCACAAATTAGTTGTCACATCTCTTTATTCTCCTTTGATCTGGAACAGTCCTTCCATCTTTCTTTGTCTTTCCTGACCTTGATATTATTGAAGAGAATAGGCCAGACATTTGGTAGAATGTTCTTCAGTTTAGGTTTGACCAGTGTTTTCTCCTGAGTGGATTACTGGCTTTTTGTTCATGGCATTTTAGCACAAACACCACAGGAGGAATGCTGTGTTCTCATGCATCAAAGGAGCAAGTACATAATTTGTATTTTAACCATCAATGGTGAAGTTAACTTTGATCACTTGGTTAAGGTGGTGCATGCCAAGTTTCTCCACTGTAGTGACTTTTTTTTGCCTTTGTAATTAATAAGAATTCTGTGAGATCATTTGGAACTATGTAAATACCAAGTTCCTCATTAAACTACTAGCATTAATTGATGATTTTGCCCAAATCATTTATTACCACTGTGATTGCCAAAGGATGATTTCTTAACTCCACCGTTCCTTCTACATATATTAGTTGGCATTCTGCTACAAAGAAGAACTTTTCTTTCTCTCCATTTATTTATTCATTCATTTACATCAGAATGGTCTACAGACTCTTGTTTTATTCAGTGTATTATACTCTGTTACTATTATTATTTATTTTGATGTTAAGATTGTCCTACATTTGGTTAGTGGGAGTCCCTCTAAGCTGACTCCTCTGTTCTTTTGATTGTCCCTACCATTTTTCAAGCACTTCCTTGTACTCTGAAACTACAAGATATTTGAGATATCTATAGTATAGGTAGATATAGATGGGCAAGATAGCCATGTCTCTTTCCATTTCTGTCTTTGGATAGATAGATAGATAGATAGATAGATAGATAGATAGATAGATAGATAGATAGATAGATAGATATGACATATTAAAAACTTGAGTTTATACTGATATATCCAATTTCAGTCAATACCATAGAGTACATGCTCCAGTTCCCCTTTCCACATCTATAATACCCTTCTCAAACTGTAAGAAATCTGATTCCAATTACCCTCAAAATATTTACTTATTTGCTCAATACTAAAAGACCCCCAAAGCAGTTTCAGAATAGCTAACTCATGTTATTGTGAAAACGAACCTACTAGCTAAAGTTCAATACGTTTGCAGGTTGTTGCTTTTCTTTGCTTTAGTCTTAATGTATCTAGTCAAACTACTATGTTCCAAAATGACTTAGGTATGTTTCCCCACCTTAGGTATGTTTCTTGTCCTTCCCTTCCTGTTTAGAGTGATTTTGATACTTATGCTACTCATTTGAAAAAGTCTGGTTCATTCTGTTCCCATTTGCAGCCCACACTCAGTCTTTTGCCCCATCCTTGTCTATTTCTTCGTCTTTCTTATTTTGTAGTTGTGTTTCTTCCTTTTCCATTTGACTAATTTAGCTCGTGGTTTATATATTTTGTTACTTTTTTCAAAGAACCAGAATTTTGATTTATTACTCTGACCTAGGGTTTTCTATTCCTAATCTTCATTGTTTTTCTGCTCTTACCTTTATTTTTTTCTTCTTTGTGCTTTCTTTTGGCTCATTTGTTGCTCTTCCTCTCACTTTTTAAGTTGATATAATTCATTCATTTTTATTTTATTTTTATTGCTTTAACTGTTTAAGTATGAATTTTTCCTCTGAGCTCTACTTTAAATGTACCCAATAGTCTCTGATATGTAGTGTTTTCATTACTTGTTTGTTTGTTTTTAAAGATATTCTGTAATGTTGGCTTGTATTTTCCATTTCACTCCAGCTGTCTAATAGAACACTTTAAAATTTCTAGTTGGAAAAACTTTTTTTTTAATTTTAGTTTCATTTCACTGTTATAATAAAGTATTGTTTGTAATATTTCCATTGTATAAAACTTATTGTCACTTTCTTTGTAACCTAATATTTGATGGATTTTTGTAACTATTCTGTGTGCAGCTGAGAAGGAAGGCATACTCTCTGTTATTCGGTTCTAGAGTTCATTATACATCAGTGAGATCTATTTTATTGATTATGTTGTTTACTTCGGTATCCTTACTTATATTTCTGCCACTTGATCTGTTCTGCACTAGGAATGACCTGTTAAAGTCTCCTATTAGCAATCTGTTTCTATCTGTATCATCTTGCATCTATAGTTTCTGCTTTTTAATGATTTTTAAAGATTTGGTGCATAGATTTTCATAACTGTTATACCTACATTGTGAAGTTGGATATTAGCATTATAAGGTGTTCTTTTTCTGTCACATTTAATTATTTTTTGGCCTGAATTCTACTTTGTTTGATATCCTTGATATCACAGTCCCCACTTATTTATTTCCATTTGCCCATGCCTTTATTTTTAGTCTGACTCATTTTGATTTGGATGTATCTCTGTACACCACATATTTGGGTCTTGCTTTGTGAGCCATACTGAAAATATTTTTCTTTTAGTAGGTGAGTTAAGCCCATTCCCATTTTTTTTTCCACAAGTGTACTGTCTAAGCCCATTCACACTTCTTGATAGGACATGTTTGTTACCTCAAATGTGATATATTATTTTATATTGTAATCATTATATATACTATATATAGTTACTGTTTCTTTTTCTTCATGATGTGTTTTCTTTGCTATTGTAATTTATAAATTCTCTTGGTGTTGAAGAAGGCTTGTGTTTTTGTTCTAGTATTTATTTCTGTACTTATACCTTAAGACAATTGAACATCTTTAGTCTTACCAAATAATATTAAATGTTTTAAAAGTGATTATAGCCAATACATTGAAATTTTAATTTCAATAGATATACTTTTATTTCTAGAAGTTTCCCTCGTTCTTTTTAAGTCTACATGTTCTTTCTTTTAAGTGGGATCCTGCTCTTATAATTTCTCTTGCTTATTTTCTCTTTAATCATTTTTAAAATACTTAGTTTAGGGTCCTTAACCAACAATTCTATCCTTTGGTGTTCACGTTCCCTCTTTCCTGTGTTGGCTGACTCTTCTTCATGGCAGATTGCTCCCTTGTGTGTTTATAAATGTTTCTGATTCCAAGTCCAATGTCCTCTTCAATATGCCACAGCTCACACACTACACATACAGAAGGCCTCTGCCTTCTATAGGCAGGATGTTTTCCAAACAGAAAAGCAATTCTAATAAAAATGACTTTCTTAAGAGAGTAACAGAACAAAATATCTTAAATTAGAGCTGTCTGAAAAACCTAGGGCCTGAGTCTGCCACACACATCTATCGCCCTGGCTGTTCAGGCATGCTATATCCTTTGAGTACACTGATGACTCCACTTTTGTACTTCTGTAGATTCTCCCCACATACTGTCTTTCATACACACATAGAGTCTTATATTCATTGATTCAATAGTTTTCCATTCAGCAAATGTTTATTGAGCATCTACTCTGATGTGCCAAGGCTACTCCCAAACATTGGGATTAATCAGTGATTAGGACAGAGTGAATACTTCTAAATACCCCGGATCAGAGATTCTCAGTCTTCTGTAACTTGCAACTGTTCTTCTTGCTTTGTTTTCTTTCCATGACACCTATCTCCCATTCCTCCTCCTCTGACACATCTGCCACAAAGGAACATCTGAAATGGCACGTATCCCTTTTTAAAATAAATTGAAAGTAAACTAGTTCTGAGAATTGCAAGACACCCCCTGAAATAACTAAAGACACTTTGGGGCATGTCAGGACCAGTGCTGGGAAGCGCTGTTATTGATGTTCAAAGAATCTATGTTACACACACCCGTGGATGAAGAAAGCACAGGGGAGGTCAGCAGAGCTAACACTTCTGAGCAAGCCCAGACTAGCCTATGAGCCAGGAAATATTTGCCCGGTTGGAGAATTTCTTTTGAGGAATGAGGTCATCCTGCAATCTAGAGCCTTCCTACGAGATGCAAGAGCCCTTGGCAGCAGGAGGGAGTGCCTTTGACAGTATTTCTGCTGGAACTTCCTTTTCTCCTCCATTGAAGCCTAGCCTCTCAAGTCTCCCTTGTCCTGATGTTCTCATCAATATTATTGCCCCATTCCTCTGAGCTCCTGAAAGTTGATGCTCTTCATTATTTTGTGCTCACTTGGGTTATATCCACACTTCAAGTCCTCATCCTGAGCATTTAAAAGAAGAATTAGCACCAATCCCTCACAAACTCTTCCAAAACATAGAAGAGAAGGGAACACTTCCTAACTCATTCCATTAAGCCAATATTACCCTGACACCAAAACCAGAAAAATGTATCACAAGAAAAGTTATGAATATCCCTTAAGAATAGAGATACAGAAATCCTTAACAAAATACTAGCAAGCCAAATCCAGCAATATATAAAAAGGATTATACACCATGACCAAGTGGGATTTATTCCAAGAGTGCAGAGTTGGTTTAACATCTGAAAATTAATTGATGCGATACATGATATTAATAGAATGAAGGACAAAAACCGTATGATCATCTCAACAGACAAAGAAAAAGCATTTAACAAAATCCAACACACTTTTTTGATAAAGGGATGAGGTTTAACAAATTAAGTTTAACAAACTCAACAAAGAATAGGAGGGAAATTCCTCAACCCAATAAAAGCCTTACACACACACACACACACACACACACACACCCATAGCTAACATCACATCTGATAGTGAAATATAGGATACTCTCTCCCTAAGATCAGAAACAAGACAAGAATGTTCAGTCTTGCCACTCTGTTCAGTATTGCTCTGGGGGCTACATAATCAATACACAGAAATCAATTGTATGTCTATATATTAACAATAAACAATTTGAAAGCTAAATTAACATTTGCAATAGCATCAAAAAGAATAAAATACTAAGGAATCAATTTAACCAAAGAACTACAAGACTCGTACATGAAAACTACAGAATACCAGTGAAAGAAAGTCAAAAAAGACCAAAAAAAATGGAAAGATATCCATTTCATGGACTGGAAGACAATATTGGTAAGGTCGCAATGCTCTTCAAATTGATCTAAAAATTTAATGCAACCACTATCATAATTTAAAATGCTTTTTTGCAGAAAGCCTGATCTGAAAATTCACATGGAAATCAGAGGGACCCAAAATAGTCAAAATCACTTTGAGAAAGAACAAAGTTGGAGGACTCGCACTTCCAATTTCAAAACCTACTATGGAGCTACAATAATCAAGGCAGTGTGTTACTGGTATAAAGTTCACATACAGATCAATGGAATAAAATTGAGAGTCCAGAAATAAACTCTTACATGTACAGTCAATTGATTTTTGACAAGGGTGCCAAGATAATTCAATGGGGGGAAAGAATAATCTTTTCAACAAATAGTACTGCAAAAACTGGATATCCATATCCTAAGAATGAATTTGAACCCCTGCTACACACAAATACATGATCATCATACCATAAACAAAAATTAAGTTGAAATGGACCAGAGACCTACATGGGAGAGCTAAAACTACAAAACTCTTGAAAGAAAATATAGGAGTAAATCTTGAGCTTGGTTTAGGCAATGGTTTTCTTGGTATGACACCTAAAGCACAAGCAACAAAAGAAAACAGATAAATTGATTTCATCAAACTTAAAAACTTTAATGCTTCAGAGGACACCATCAGGAAAATTAAAAGACAACTCACAACAAGGGAGAAAATACCTGAAAATCATATATCTGCTAAGGGACTTGTATCTAGAATATATAAAGAACTCGTACAGTTCAACAAAAAAGACAAGTGACCCAATTTAAAAATGGACGAAGGATTTGAATAGACATTTCTCCAAAGAAGATATACAAATGGCCAGTAAACACATGAAAAGATGTTCAGTATCATTAGTTGTTTGGGAAATGGACATCAAAACCACAATCGGATACTGCTTCATACCCACTAGATTGGTTATAGTCAAAAAGATGGACAATAACAAGTATTGGTGCAGATGTGGAAAATTTGGAACCTGCATGCATTCCTGATGGGGATGTAAAATATTGCATCTGGTCTGGAAAACCATTTGGCAGTTTCTGTAAAAGTTAAACACAGATTTACCATATAATCCCGAAATTCCATCTTTAGGTATATGCTCAGGAGAACTGAAAATATACGTCCACACAAAAACTTGTGCATGAATGTTTATAGTAACATTATTCATAACAGTTAAAAAATGGAAATAACCCAGATGTCCCTCAATTGATGAATGGATAAGCAAACTATGATATTTGCATACAATGGAGCATTATTTGGCCATAAAATTATATAAATTAACTGATACGTATTAATGTATCAGTTGATCAACCTTGAAAACATTATGTGAAGTGAAAAATGCAAGATACAAAAGGCTATGTGTTGTATAAATTCCTCATATGAAATATCCAAATAGGCAAATCCATAGAGAAAGACTGTAAATTAGTTGTTACTGGGGCTTGGGGGCAGGGGAAATGGGGAGTGACTGCTAACGGGTTTCTTTTACAGGTGACATAAATGTTCTAGAATAAATTGTGATCAATGTACAACTTCTAAATATATTAAAAGCCACTGAATTGTACACTTTAAAAGGTGAACTTTGCGGTATGTGAATTTTCTTTCAATAAAGTTATAAGCAAACATTTTAAATTAATTAAAATTAAATAAAATTAAAAATTCATTTCCTCAGCTGCACTAGTCACACTTCAAAGTGCTCAATAGCCATATATGACTAGTAGTTACCACACTGAGTACACAGATATAGAACATTTTGGGTTATCACAGGAAACTTTATTGGACAGTGTTGATCTAAGTCTCACTACAAGATTCAAGAGATTTAAGTAATATATCAAACACATGCAGTGTAAGGGCCTTATGTGAATTCTTATTTGGACAAACAGTAAAATAGAGAAAATGGCGGAAATTTTAATATTGATTGGATATTTGGTTATATTAAGGGATTACTGTTAGATGTTTTAGGTATGACAATAAAATCATGGTTATGTTTTCTGAAAGTATTTATCTTTTAGAGATAAATACTAAAGTACTTATGAACAAAATGATACAGTGTCTGGAATTTGCTTCAAAATAACCCCGGGAGTCTGCAGATCAGCAAAAATAGATATAACAAAATTGGCCTTGAGCCAATAATTGTTGAATTTCAACAATGGGTATCGGGGAGCTCATTATGCTCTTCTATCTTTAAAAATGTTTGAAGGTTTTTGTAATAAACAGTCAATAAACAAGCAGGCAGCCACTACTTATTCGTATCTAATTGACTATTACTTCATGAAAATATAGTGTTATCAGATTTTCTAACTTTCTAAGAGAATTCAGAAATCCAGATTCTTATGTAAAATCTTTCACACTGCATTGCTGGTTAATTTGTTTAATTATAGAGCACAAAAAAACAATCATATCTGGAGCTTGGGTTCAGTCAGTACACAGCCTCCACTCTACAAGATCCAATTTAGAATAATCAATAGAATTAATGGATTCTGAGGTCATCCATCGTGAAAGTGATTTATTTTGAGCATATAATTAATATTGTGTATCTCATTTTTAAAAATTATGACCTATTTCAAAAAGGTACAAAGAATAATAAAATAATCACTCATATACCTGCTATGCAGCCTTAACAAATCTTAATATTTAGCCATATTTGCTTCACAAAGAAATAAAATGTTATAGATACCATTTATGTCCTCTTTCTGCCTCTCCTTAATCCCATTCCCTCTGCCTCTTCAAATAACACTATCCTGAAGTTTGCATCCACCTTTCCAACCAAATTTATACAATTTCACTACAGCTGTATGTATTCATAGACAATAAATGTCTTTTTCCTGTTTCCAGATGTTAAATAAGCAGTTTCATTTTTTTAAAAAGTCAATTGCATGTCTATCTACCAACAACAAACAGCTAGAAAACTAACTTTTAAAAAGACCATTTAGAAAAAATCAAAAAGTAATATCTATCTAGGAATAAATCTAACAAAAGATAAGCAGGACATTTAGGGAGAAAATGATAAACTACATTGAAAGGCCTTAAAAAAGACCTAAATAAATGGAGATATATATTACATTCATGGGCTAGAAGATTCAATATCATGACGATATCAATTCTCCCTAATGTCATTCTAGTCACAATCCCAAAAGAGACATAAAGGGGAGGGGGGAGAAATCAAGTTGCAGAAGACAACAATACAGAATGATCTTTTTATATCAATTTCAAAAGCACACAAAAGCAAACAATATATTGTTTAGCTATACAAACATATATGCAAACCAGAATGAAAAGTAAGAATATAATAAGAGGAAATACATGATAAGAGTTACAATTGAGGAGGAAGGGAACAGGAATTCAAACATAATGATAATGTTCTATTTCTTAAACAGAGTGATGTGAACATGAGTGCTCACTGTATGAAAATTCTTTACACCTTACACATGCTTCATAAATAGTCTTTTGTGTTCAATCAATATTTAATAAAAACCAATTCCTAGGACTTCCTAGGTGGCGCAGTGGTTAAGAATCTGCCTGCCAATGCAGGGGACACGGGTTCAAGCCCTGCTCTGGGAAGATTCCACATGCCACGGAGCAACTAAGCCTGTGTGCCACAACTATTGAGGCTGTGCTCTAGAGCCCGTGAGCCACAACTATTGAGCCCATGTGCTGCAACTATTGAAGCCCACGCACCTACGGCCCGTGCTCCACAACAAGAGAAGCCACTACAATGAGGAGCCTGCGCACCACAATGAAGAGTAGCCCCCGCTTGCAGCAACTAGAGAAAGCCCGTGTGCAGCAATGAAGACCCAACGCAGCCAATAAATAAATTTAATTAATTAATTAATTAATTTTAAAAAACCAAAAAACAATTTTTAAAAAACAGTGATATACATCTATAACACTACCATGAAAATATATCAACAATATATATGGTTAAGTGATAATGTTGAAAACTTTTATACACAATATTAACTAAAATATGTACCAAAACATTAATAGTAGCTATATAAAATATTACATATAGAATATGCACAAATGGTTAATAGTGGAAATAAGCACCAAAATGTTAATAGTGGTTATGTATAATATTAAATAAAATATGCACCTAATTTTAATAATGGTTATATATAATATTAAGTAAAATGTGCACCAAATTGATAACAGTGGTTATGTCCTAGGGAAAGTTTGGCTGTCTTCAATTTTCTCTGTTGTTTAAGAGTTGAATTTTTTGCAATTCACCATCAGAAAAAAAGAAAACAAAAAGAAAAAACTTTAATAACAAAGAATCATAGACATGCAGGACATATTCAAGGTATGTTATATGGAGAAAAGACTGGATGAATTACAAGAGAAAAAGCCTTGGAGCAAAGCAATAAAAGAGGAGAGTATCCTAAAGTAATTCAGGAACGGGGTAAAGTATGGTGGCCAAGGAATTGAAAAGAAAGGGATAGATTCAAAACACTTTGTGGAAGGGCTCTAGGGGCATTGAGACAAGAAAGTGCCTAAATCTAAGAGGTGGGGTAGAAGGAGGGAAGATGTTCCTTTAGGGGGAGGTAGAAATGATATGTCTGAGATATAATAGCAAACTTATTATTTTTATAAATGAGAATATAGGCACAGAGAATTTGAGCAACTTGTCAAGTTACTCAGCTGACAAGTGATAGAAGTAGAATTGAAATCCCAACAGTCCACATCCAAGGCCTTTGCACTTAACTCCTACACAAGTGTACCTCTTGCTATCAATTAGGCAATGTCCAGTTCCACTTCTTTGATATTAGTGGTCAGGGGAGTTTAAAGGCGATGTTAGTACCGAGGACAGGATATTTGGGAGTACACTACGTAGAGATAGCTGTTAAAACTGAAAATGAGTGCTCTGATAGGAGATTACAAATGATGCAAAGAAGAGAACTGAAGAGTAAATCTTGGAAAATAGACCTCTTTACTACTGCTATTATCTTAACAAAGCCAAGTAACTTGATAGAAGTGATAAGAATTAGAGATAGACGTGTGTTCAAATCCCACCTCTGCTACTTAACTTGCTGGGTGATTTCAGAGAAAACCATTTAACCTCTCTGTGTTATAGTTTCTCATCTGTAAAACAAATGGTCATGAGAATTACATGAAAATATATGTACTTAGTATTGTAGCAGCCACATATTGGGTGCTCAATAAATGCCACTTTACTTTTAATTTTGTATTAGAAACAGGAAAATCAGAGGCTGAGAAAGCAGTAATTAGGCACATAATTTGTTGAAACTCTAAAAAAATGTTCATTTTCCTGATATTTTTATAAAAGTTCTCAATTTCTTATGGGAAGCTAGTCTATCCCTTGCCTCCCAGTTATCAAATTATGCATCACTTTATCCATTACTTTGATCTATTTCCCTTCTAAGTAGAGGTGCCCATTCTTTCTTTTTTTCTTTATTTTCTTCTCTGAGAGAATCATAGGAGCAAGAAAGCAAGGAAATAGAGCAGATCTGAGAACCATATCAAAAACACTGTAAAATACAGCATTAAACTTGTTTTATTTTAAAACTTTTAAACTTTTAAAATTTTTTAAACTTTTTAAACTTTATTTTTAAAACATTTTTAAACATTTTCAAATGTGTTAGAGTTATTTTTTAAATAAAAAAATACAAATTTGAAAAAAGGACAGTATACTACCAAAAAAGATAAGGACTAATTGCAATATGAATTCTAGAAATGACAAATGTTAGCACTCAAATTAAAACCTCAATGGACAATTTGAGGAATTAGACATATTTGAAGAGAGGACTGGTGACTTGAAAGACATTTCTCAGGAAGTTTCCCTGAATGCAACACAAAGAGATTAAGAGCTGGAAAATATGAATGAGAGTTAAAGAAAGAGGCATGTAGAAAAGCATGAAAGGGTCCAACATATACTTAATAGAGTTTCAGAAAGAGAAATTAAAGAGAATGTGGAAAAAAACAACCTTCAAAGCAGTAATAACTACGGATTCTCCACAATGCTTGAAAGACATGCATCCTTAGTTACAGGAAAACCAACAGAACACAACCCAAATAAATAAAAATAAATTTTAACCACAAAAGCTCACCGTGAAAATTTATCAAATATATGCAGTTAAGAAGCCACCACCAAAAAAAAAAAACACCCAAAAAACAAAATACAAGCCACCATCAACAGTATAGAGAAATATAGTTAAAGACAAGTCAAGTGAACAAAAATGAGTAGTGCTGGAACCCATACATTGTTGGTGGGAATGAAAAATGGTATAGCTGCTCTGGAAAATGGTTTAGCAGTTTCTTATAAAATTAAACATACACTTATCATATGACCCAGAAATCCCTCTCGTGGGTATTTACCCTAAAGAAATAAACTTATGTGCTCAAAACCAGTGTGCATTAAAAAACCTTGTGTGCAAATATTTAGCCATAATAGCCCAGAACCGGAAACAACACAAATGTCCTTCAATGAGAGAATGGATAAACAAACTGTGATACAACCATAGTATCGAATAATACTCAGCTATAGAAATGAACTACCAATACATGCAGTACCATGGAAAAAATCTCAAACTCATTTTGCTAAGTGAAGGAAATCTGACATAAGGGTCCGTACTGTATGATTCCATTTATATGACTTTCTTGAAAAGACAAAACTGTAGTGATGGAGAATAGATCTGTGGTTGCCAGGGGTTAGAGGTGGAGGCAGAGTATGGCTATAAAGAGCATGAGAAAGTTTGGGGATGTTGTAACTGTTCTGTATGCTGATTGTGGTAAGGATAACACACATCTACGTGTATTAAAATTCACAGAACCATACATCAAAAGGAAAAGACAATGTTACTATATGATAATTTTAAAAACTAAAAGTGGAAAACCTGAATAAATCAATAACCTTGAAAGAAATATAAAAGACAATCCAAGATCTACTGCTCGAAAGCCACCAGGCCCAGAGGGTTTAATGGGAGATGTCTCCTAACCCTTCAAAGAACAGATGTTCTCCTCATTATACTGATCAAGAACTTATAAAAATATGGTTTCCAGATCTCTTCCTGTTATGCTGACTAGCAAAACCCTAATACTGATATCAGACAAAAAGAGTGCTAGGAAAGAAAGAAGGGAAAGAGGAAAGGAGGAAGGGAAAGGAGGAGAGAGTAAGGAAAAACTATGGATGAATCTTACTTATAAACATAGATGCTAAAATCCTAAGTAAAATCTTAGAAAATCGAACCTAGCAACACATTGAACAAATAATACATCGTGACAAGGAAGAGGAGAAAATTTCCAAAGAATATTTTAGAGTTTAGAAGAACTCGGTGAAACAAAAACTCGAGGTAAGTTGATAAAGCAACAAAGTAAGACAGCTGTGAGGCTAAGGGAAGACACTATGCACATACAGTGTATTTTATTTTATTTTATTTTTTAATTTTATTTATTTATTTATTATTTTGGGGGGGTACACCAAGTTCAATCATCTGTTTTTTTTTTAGGGGTACACCAAGTTCAATCATCTGTTTTTATACACATATCCCTGTATTCCCTCCCTTCCTTGACTCCCCCCACCTCGAGTCCCCCTCACCCTCCCTGCCCCAGTCCTCTAAGGCATCTTCCATCCTCGAGTTGGACTCCCTTTGTTATACAACAACTTCCCACTGACTATCTATTTTACAGTAGGTAGTATATATATGTCTGTGCTACTCTCTCGCTTCGTCTCAGTTTCCCCTTCACCCCCCGCCCCCTCCCATACCTCGAGTTCTCCAGTCCATTCTCTGTATCTGCATCCTTGTTCTTGTCACTGAGTTCATCAGTACCATTTTTAGATTCCGTATATGTGAGTTAGCATACAATATTTGTCCTTCTCTTTCTGACTTACTTCACTCTGTATGACAGATTGTAGTTCTATCCACCTCATTCCATATAGCTCCATCTCATCCCTTTTTATAGCTGAGTAATATTCCATTGTATATATATGCCACATCTTCTGTATCCATTCATTTGTTGATGGGCATTTCGGTTGCTTCCATGTCCTGGCTATTGTAAAGAGTGCTGCAATAAACATTATGGTACAAGTTTCTTTTGGGATTATGGTTTTCTTTGGGTATATGCCCAGGAGTGGGATTACTGGATCATAGGGTAGTTCTATTTGTAGTTTTTTAAGGAACCTCCAAATTGTTTTCCATAGTGGCTGTACCAACTTACAGTCCCACCAACAGTGCAGGAGAGTTCCCTTTTCTCCACACCCTCTCCAACATTTGTGGTTTCCAGATTTTGTGATGATGGCCATTCTGATCGGTGTGAGGTGATACCTCATTGTGGCTTTGACTTGCATTTCTCTGATGATGAGTGATGTTGAGCATCTTTTCATGTGTGTGTTGGCCATCTGTATGTCTTCTTTGGAGAAATGTCTATTTAGGTCTTCTGCCCATGTGTGGATTGGGTTATTTGCTTTTTTGGTATGAAGCTTCATGAGCTGCTTGTATATTTTGGAGGTTAATCCTTTGTCCGTTGTTTCATAGGCAATTATTTTTTCCCATTCTGAGGGTTGCCTTTTAGTCTTGTTTATGGTTTCTTTCGCTGTGCAAAAGCTTTTAAGTTTCATGAGGTCCCATTTGTTTATTCTTGATTTTATTTCCATGATTCTAGGAGGTGGGTCCAAAAGGATCTTGCTTTCAATCATCTGTTTTTATACATGTACAGTGTATTTTAAACGTACAGGAAAAGATCTGTGTTTCCATTTCTGACAATATTAGACAGTAGATATTCTTTAAAATCCACCACTAGGCGACACAGATAAAGCCTGGATGTGTATAAAGTCTTAGAATAGGAAGGAAGCTTTTCTTGAGCTGATCTTTGGATACCTCTGTAGTATCTTTCCACACTGACTGTGCTCAGCACATTAGTCACCAGGAATCCCAGTGAGGCCTGCAGCAAGACAGAACAACCCCAATGTTTCTTTTCTTTTCCCAATCCTTCCCTCCTCCACCCCATCTCCCCCTTTGTCAACCACAAGTCTGTTCTCTATGTCTGTGAGTCTTTCTGTTTCATAGATATGTTCATTTGTGTCATATTTTAGATTCCACATATAAGTGATATCATATGGTATCTCTTTCTCTTTCTGACTTACTTCACTTAGTATGATAATCTCGAGTTGCATCCACATTGCTGCAAATGGCATTATTTTTATGGTTGAGTAGTGTTCCATTGTAATATATGTACCACATCTTCTTTATCCATTCATCTGTCAGTGGACATTTAGATTGTTTCCATGTCTTGGCTATTGTGAATAGTGCTTCTATGAACATAGGGGTGCATGTATCTTTTTGAATTATAGTTTTGTCTGGGTATATGCCCAGGAGTGGGATTGCTCAATCATATGGGAACTCTATTTTTAGTTTTTTGAGGAACCTCCATACTGTTTTCCATACACCAACAGGGTAAGAGGGTTCTCTTATCTCTAGGCCTCTGCCTTCTCTGCCCCCAGCCTCTGGTCAGTTAGTAGTTGTCCTTGTCATACCCAGGCTCTCTCTTCCAAGAGAACTCCTCCATTCCTGTAGTCTCCTGCACAGACCCCCAGCATACACGCTTATATGTGTTTCTCTCTCCAGCTGAGCTGAAATCTCCATAAGGAAGAGACCCCATCTAACTCATACGCATCTTAGCATACAGTAGAAGCTCGATAGGCCTTTATTGTCTGAACTGAACCTGAAATACAGAAAGTAAATTTTTGAAATCAAGTAATGACATATGGATTTTACAAAAATGAGAAGTGCTCTTTATAAAAAAAAAATGTCAAGGAATACATCAAAGCACAAAGAAGAAAGCTGCAAATCCCCCAGAGTCCCCGGCAAGATCTAGCATCTACGATCCAATGATGGAGACAGAGAATATAACAGTCCGGATACTTTGAAATAATTTCATAAGAATACAATTGGACTAGACATGTTAGATCCAATAAAACATATGAAATTTAATAATACTTTAATTTAACTTGAGAAAAAAAAACTGAAGTGAACCTGCAGGAATTTTCTGAACCACCCATGAATGTTTCTGCACCACGAGCAATATTAGTGAGCTTTTAAAAGTGATTCAAACTCCCAGGCAGGTGATCTGCATTTGGCAGAGTCGTTAACAACTTCAATTACTGTGAAACTTTGGGACTGGTTAAGGAGTTCCCAAGAGGAAAGAAAAGTTTTACTCAGAAACAAAATGTATTGAGTGAAGCAATGGGGAGTTCAAAAACAATTATTATTAAGAGCTTCACTGTTTTTTTAACTTTGCAAAATTGGTTTTCATTACTTTCGCTCTTGGTTCAATAAAAAGGCTTTTAAATTGGCTCTTTTT
The DNA here is from genome assembly GCF_030028045.1 of Hippopotamus amphibius kiboko. Classification (NCBI taxonomy): domain Eukaryota; kingdom Metazoa; phylum Chordata; class Mammalia; order Artiodactyla; family Hippopotamidae; genus Hippopotamus; species Hippopotamus amphibius. The sequence continues at coordinate 97,250,298 of NC_080203.1, read as the reverse complement.
AGAATTTAATAAGCTCCTTAAAAGTGATGCAAATATTTCTTAAATCCTGAAATAAGCTTTCCACTGCATTTCAAATGTGCCCATCTGAAAAGGTTGATTCCAATCAATGGAATTTAACAGATGCACCTAATTGAAGGATTACTTACTGAGATTCTGTACTTCCCTACAGAATGCAATGTAGGAGAGCCTCTGCTCCTGCTTTTCTGGAACTCACAATCTGGTAGAAATGTTCATTCATTCCGTAAATATTTTTCACAAAAGATGACGATGTGCCCAGCACTGTGCAGTACACAGTGGTTGTGATGTTGATGTCGCACCAGGGGTAAACGATGAGTTAAGAGGTCACGTTGGACTGATACAGCCGCAGAACTCAAGTATCTCATCAGCGCAGTCTTCGCCGTGATGGTAGTATCAGTTTCAGAGATAGGAAAGTCATAAAGGAGATGAGTTTGGGGTCAGTGTTACCAAGATTTTTTCAGTTGCCTGGTCTCACAACTTCAGAGAAAATGGTATCTGTTTTAAGTAAACTGATTTTGAGATCCCTTTGAGGAACTCGCAAGAAAACAGTCAATCAGTTCTTCTAGACTCAGCACTCTACTATAACTGGTTTCCAGTCCCTGAACCTAAGGGTCTTGCTTTGTAGATGCTTTCTCAAAAGAGTGATGGACAGTACTATATATAAAATAGATAACTAATAACTACCTACTTTTTAGCCTGGAATTCTACTCAGTACTCTGCGATGACCAATATGGGAAAAGAATCTAAAAAAGAGTGGATATAGGTATATGTATAACTGAATCACTTTGCTGTACACCTGAAACTAACACAACATTGTAAATCAACTATACTCCAATAAAAAAATTTTAAAAAGTAAAAAAGAGTGATGGAATGGTTGAGTCTGGCCTCTGGAACCAGGCTGTCTGATTTCGATCCCAGCCTCTGCCGCTGGCGAGCTATGTGATCATGGACTACTTACTAAATCTCTTTGTGCCTCAGTTTATTCATCCTTAAAATGGGGATAATGATACGACCTATATAATAGTTTGAGGCTTAAATTGAATAGCAGATGCTTGGTAATTGTTAACTATCTTATTTTTCAAGTGAGGGAATAGGAAGAAAAGAGGACCACGGATAGAACATGAGTGAGTGAGCACACTTAAGGGGTAGGAAAGGGGATGGAAAACCAGAGGGGAAAGTAGAGACAGGACTGGAAGGTAGACAACAGATTGTGGTACCCTACAGAGAGTCTTCAGAAACAGGAAGGCATCAGCTTCAGACACTGCAGTTTAAGGAGAAAAGGTCAATGTATTTGGGAAGTGGTAAGTTCTTGCTGATCTTTAAGAGACCAACACCACTGGCCAATACCGCTTTCTTGTTATCTGGTTTGCTCTGAAGTAGTACAACTGTTAGCCTTTTGTCGCTTCCTCTGTGATTATATTTGGTCAGTTTGTTAAAAGATGAAATACTGTGTAATGAGATACTGTCTGGCTCCATACTGGCTCTAGCAAGAGCTAGAACAGTGCTTCTTAACTTCACATTTTCGAAATGTCAGGACTTGCATATTTTAAAATAATATGAACTCAATCATGATGATGATGATTCATGATAAGAGTAATGTAGTGCTATAAAATATACTTTTCAGAAAATTTTCAAAACCATGATCTGAATTATATCTCAGAGTACCACAATGAATGAAATGTCCTGCAAACATAAATATATTTAAAGTCATCTGTGAATCAAATAGCTGCCTAGTGATTCATTTAATATTATGGGACAAACTGTTTCTGGGTACCTGCTTTTTGTCACACGCTAAGGTGTGGTCTGGGAATTGGTGGATGGTTCAACCTAGTCCTGAACCTCAAAGTTCAGGAGAAAGAGGTAAACAATCTTAATGTAACCCAATCATTGTATGGAAATAGTGGGCATAAAATACAATGTGCAAACTGACAAAGGAAGGACCCACTTAGCCTGAAGGAGTTTAGAAGCTGCACTAAGGAGGTAACATTGAAACTGAATCCTGACAGCTGAGCAAGGATTTGCCAGGCGGAAAAGAGAGAAAAGGAAATCTCACTTTTTAGAAAAGTGAGTCAGGTGTCTTGACATCAAAACAGAATATCCCCAGAGGGCTGCACGTACCTATAGACTTTTTCATTGTCAGTTACAACATTCAGACACTTATAGATAGAACCAGCTGCCTTCTTTGGGGGGCAATTTCAACTTCTAACTATATTTTGTTATCTAGAACTCTGTATGTACCAACGAGTTTTGTTTTTTTTTTTAAGCAGGCTCTGCTTTAATTGAATATTTGTAGCACATCAAAGAGGAAGATATACTGGGAGAGAGTCTGAGAGTATTAAGTATAAGAATGGTTTTCAAGTAAGGTCATAAAAGTATCCACATTTTGTGTTTGAGAGTGTATCAGGGGTCCCCAATCCCACCCCCAGGCGATGATTCACAGCGGGGGCTCACGGGACTCAGCATCTAGTTGGACTCATGGCTAAGATTTATCACAGGGAAAGGACACAAAGCACAATCAGCACAGGGAAAAGGTGCGTGGGGCAAAGTCCAGGGGCGACCAGGGGCAATTTTCCAAGAGTCCTCTCCCAGTGGAGTCACAAATGACTTGTGACAACACAAGTGAAATGTTGCCAACTATAGAAGGTCGTTATAGATACAGCCCCCAGGGTTTTTATTGGGGGCTGGTCGTGTCGGCATCCCTTGCCTGCTATGCACCCAAATGCCACACTCCCAGGAGGCAAGCAGGTGTTCAGCATAAACCTTACTGTTTGCACAAACAGTTCAGGCACAGTGAGCCGCCCTTATCAGTTCTGGAAATGGTGAGAACTCTTCTGATATCAGAGTTCCCAGACTCCAGCCAAGGGCCAATCTTGTAAGCAGGCCTTTTCAAGGATAAGCAGTTAGGCGTGCTATGTTAACTCTTTTCTGCACTAAGGGGTAATATTTGTCCCATGAGTACTTTTTTCTTTCTTCCCGGGTTGGGTTGTTATTCCATTCTCTTGGGATCTAAAGCACAGGCCTAGTAGTAGAATTGAATCAACATATATTTGGGTTTTGAGTGTGTGTGTGTATCTGTGTCTGTGTGTATGTGTGTACAATAATCATCATACCTGACTCAGCCTAAACATTTTGAGTTGCAAATGTTGTCTGGAGTCTTTCCTTTATGGCTACAATATTTTTGTTAATTTTATTGAAGTATAGTTGATTTACAATGTTGTATTAATTTCTGCTGTACAGCAAAGTAACTCAGTTATACATACATATATTCTTTTTCAAATTCTTTTCTATTATGGTTTCTCACAGGATATTGAATATAGGTCCCTGTGCTATACAGTAGGACTTTGTTGTTTATCCATCCCACATATACTAGTTTGCATCTGCTAATCCCAAATTCCCAATCCATCCTCCCCCAGCCCCTCCCCCTTGGCAACCACAAGTCTGTTCTCTATGTCTGTCTGTTTCTGTTTCATAGATATGTTCATTTGTGTCATATTTTAGATTCCACATATAAATGATACCATATGATATTTGTCTTTCTGACTTACTTCACTCAGTATGGTAATCTCTAGGTCCATCCATGTAGCTGCAAATGGCATTATTTGGTTCCTTTTTAAGGCTGAGTACTATTCCATTATATATATATATGTACCACTTCTTTATCTATTCATCTGTCGATGGACATTTAGGTTGTTTCCATGTCTTCACTATTGTGAATAGTGCTTCTGTGAACATTGGGGTGCATGTATCTTTTAAAATTATAGTTTTGTCTGGGTATATGCCCAGGAGTGGGATTGCTGGATCACATGGTAACTCTATTTTTAGTTTTTGGAGGAACCTCCATACTGTTTTCCATAGTGGCTGTACATTCCCACCAACAGTGCAGGAGGGTTCGCTTTTCTCCGCACCTTCTCCAGCATTTATTATTTGTAGACTTTTAATGATGGCCATTCTGACAGGGTGAGGTGGTACCTCATTGTAGTTTTGATTTGCATTTGTCTAATAATTATGGCTACTGCATTTTGAAGTCCCCATCCAGATGAGTAATTACAAGAAAGTGTTGGGGCCTACTGTGAATGTTATATTTTTAAAAATTACCCTTTAGCCATGAAAATTTGCTTCACTCGCTCTTAACATCGGTTTTCTATATGCAGGTGCTTAGGGAGAGAACAAAAAAATACTCCTCTGAGCAGCATTTTTTTACTTCAGTCACATTTTTGTCTTTAATGTCCATGCCTCATCTGTTGTGTATGAAACAGTAACTCCATTTTTAGTACTGAGTTTGCTTATGAGTCAAATTTTTACTTCTCTTTCATTGTTTACTCTGTGGTTGATGTGCATGTAACACAGAATCCTGCATAAAACAAAGTCAAAGCTTCCCAAGCTGGGAAATATTTGAAATTGGTGATAATGACATTTTATTCAAATAAGACTCTCAGTACCTCAGAATTCTTCTATATCATCTGATGCCCAAATCTTACAGATCAATTACCTTCAATTTTTACTCCTAGAGGTTTACAGTATTTCAAATAATGACCCTCCTGTGTATGTTCTTCAAATTCTTATCCCCCAACACTGATTTCAATTGATTATGTATTTATTTTTATTTACTCATGGAACAAACATTTATTTAATGTATATTACATGCCTTCTAGGTGTTACATATACAAATAATGAAGAAAACAAGGTAGCTATCCTCAAGGAATTAAAAGTCTAATAGGACCCTCAGAATGGGAGAAGATATTTGCAAATGAATCAACAGACAAAGGATTAACCTCCAAAATATATGAACAGTTCATCCAGCTCAATATCAAAAAAACAAACAATTCAATCAAAAAATGGGCAGAAGATCTAAATAGGCATTTCTCCAAAGAAGACGTATGGATGGCCAAGAGGCACATGAAAAGCTGCTCAACATCACTAATTATTAGAGAAATGCAAATCAAAACTACAATGAGGTATCACCTCACACCGGTTAGAATGGGCATCATCAGAAAATCTACAAGCAGTAAATGCTGGAGAGGGTGTGGAGAAAAGAGAACTCTCTTGCACTGTTGGTGGGAATGTAAATTGATATAGCCACTATGGAGAACAGTATGGAGGTTCCCTGAAAAACTAAAAATAGAGTTACCATATGACCCAGCAATCCCACTGCTGGGCATATACCCAGAGAACACCATCATTCAAAAAGACACGTGTATCACAATGTTCATAGCAGCACTATTTACAATAACCAGGTCATGGAAGCAACCTAAATGCCCATCAATAGATGAATGGATAAAGAAGATATAGTACATATATACAATGGAATATTACTCAGCCATAAAAAGGAACGAAATTGGGACATTTCTAGAGACATGGGTGGACCTAGAGACTGTCATACAGAGTGACGTAAGTCAGAAAAAGAGAAACAAATATTGTATATTAACACATATATGCAGAATATAGAAAAATAGTACAGATCAACCAGTTTGCAAGGCAGAAATAGAGACACATGTAGAGAACAAACATTTGGACACCAAGTGGGGAAAGTGTGTGGGGGGGGGCGGGGTTGGGGTGGGATGAATTGGGAGATTGGGATTGCCATATATACATTACTAATAAGGAAAAGAATATCAAATTGTACACTTTAAATATATGCAATTTATTGTATGTCAATTATATCTCAATAAAATTTCTTAAAAAAAGGTTCAATAGGAACGTCAAACAGGTTTAAAAATTACAAATATCTATAAAACATCAGGTATTCAGGGCATGAAGTAAAGGGGATACAGTTCAAGAGAATAAGAAAATGTTTCAGATATATGAATTTAGTCTTAAAAGATAAGCAGGAATCCGTTAGAGGACTTCTAATATTCTTCATATACAATGACCTATACAGGAGGAAAACTTCTCCTTTCTTCTCTTCTAGGGTCTTTGGCTGGTCTAATAATTAAATGGGCGTAAGACAGATGAACAGGAGAAAAAATATTTAATTCATACTTATTGGACCTCACAGAAATATGAGACTCAAAGAAGTGAACAAAACAGGGAGATTTTATATCTTTTAGACAAAGAAACAATAAATTTGTGACGAATTTACAAAACGAAGAAATTTGAACTTAAGGTAGTAAGTTAGTGAAGAAGAAACAAAGTTTGTTTATGCAGCCTTCTTGGCCCTGAATTCCCTGTCTCTGGTGATAAGGGTGCCTTCTCCCCTCCTGGTACGGGGAGGATACCTTTCACATGGGAGATTTATTTCCTGATTTCAGGGGGACAAAGGAAGATCAGAGTGTCTTCCTTGCGCTAGCTATTTCTTAAGTAACTTTAATTCAAAATAATGAATATGTCAAAGTGGCATATTTGGGGGTGGCTTGCCCTGAACGCCATGACAGCCAAAAAATGGAAACAAATGGCATGTCCAAGGAAATTGCTAATAGCTTAGTAAAACTAGCTTGCCAAGTGTGAGGCTTGTGACAGGAGATAAAACTGAAAAGATTGTCAGAGGCCAGATCATGAAAGGAGTTGGAAACTCTGCTTGTGAATGTTGATGTTGTCCTGTAGGCAATGTTTAATCCTTGAAGAATATTAAACAAGAAAGAGATATAATAAGGTTTACGTTAGAAAAAAAATCTCTCTCGGGGCAGACTGAAGGGGGTTAAAGCAGAAGCTATTGAGTCCAATTAAAAAGGTCCTAATTCAAGACCAACTTTTAGGCTGTATTCAAAAAAGAGACTATGAGAGGCATGGACAACACCTGTAAAGTGCTCTCTCTCAGGATCATCCTAAGTAATATATACACATTGTCTAGCAGAGAGTGGCCAGTCACATGATATGTGCTTTGCAACACTTCCTTTTTTCCTACCCCTATAGAACATCTTAAGCTTTTGCTTCCCTTTATTTGTGTGTCACGTGAAGCTCATGGTAGCAGTGTAAGTATGGGTGTGAGTGAGAGGAGCTAGTCATGGTGAAGATAACTAAAGAGCCTGCAATGGAGAGGAAACTAAAGGCCATATGAGGCAAAGGAGACTTATTTGGGCAATTTTTAAAATTAGCTTTTTCATTGGACAGAAACAAATTCACAAATAAATATGAGTTGTTAAAAAAAAAGGTCAAGTGCCAAAGTCCATTTAAAAAACTAAAAATTCTACTCTGTTCTACTCCCATCTTCATAAGTAACCAGTGTTAAGAATTTGTGTGTCTCAGGACTTCCCTGGTGGCACAGTGGTTAAGAATCCTCCTGTCAATGCAGGGGACATGGGTTTGAGCCCTGGGCTGGGAAGATCCCACATGCCACAGAGCAGCTAAGCCCATGTGCCGCAACTACTGAAGCCCACGCGCCTAGAGCCCATGCTCCACAACAAGAGAAGCCACTGCAATGGAGCCTGCGCACCTCAATGAAGAGTAGTCTCCACTCACTGCAACTAGAGAAAGCCCGCCCGCAGCAATGAAGACCCGACACAGCCAATAAATAAGTTTTAAATAAAAAAGAATTTGTGTAACTCTTTTCGGAATTTTTTTAATACACTTTAATATGTATACACATGATTTGGTTGGTTTTTGTTTGTTTTGTTTTAAAAAATATCCTATTATACCTATTGTTGTACGACTTGCTTTCTCCACCCAAATATATTCCTTGGCGATCACTCCATGTTAGCCCATGAAGAACTACCTTTGAAATATGTATTTCAAACTTTCATAAATAACGTTGAGTCTCTTTTGCCCAGTGACTCCCAACTGGGTGAGAGAAAGCTGCCCCTCTGTGTTGCCTGGGAAACTTGTCAAAACCACCTGTGCCTACTCCCCCTGGGCCATCCTGACATGCACACCCCCATCAGATTCTGGGGAGTAGCGAAAGGGGGAGAAGTGATATGTGTAGTTCCCTGGGTGATTTTCTTCCATGCCTTCCTCTCTTGAGGACCATTGCTTTAGCTCTTCTAATTAGGAGACTGATGCTCTGAGTGAATTCATTTTCCATTGGAAAGAGCTGTGTTGGCCACAATCCCTGCAAGAGAAAATGTTCCTTTAATATTGCAGGCCCTGTATTCTTCAAGGAGAAGCAACTCTTTTTTTCCCCAGAGTCAATATCGTTTAATGTGAACACTTCCTGTTTCAAAAGACTAGGTCAGTGATGGTCTATAAAGCAGGAGGGAACCCAAGAGTTTTTTCTATTTCATCTCCAGGCCTCTGGTCAAAACCATATTTAACCACTTAGGGACTAAATGCCTCACTTCATCCTCATCCCGACCCCATACTCCAGGTGACTGTCCTAAAAACTCATCGATAAGAATATTAATATTTGGTGGGGGAGGGGGAGGAAATAGACAAAACAGTAACGTTGCTCTCAATAAGATAGGAACCTGAAATTGGACATAAAAGGCAGAAAGACTGCTTTAATAATTTTAACCCCTTTAATAATTTTCAGACAAGCAATTGAATCTTTGTGTAACTTCTTTGAAAAAGAAACTTTAACCTAAAGGGTCAACATACTTTACTAGAATTCAAAGGCCCAAGATTTAAAAGAAAGGACTAACCTTTAGAAATGGGGCCTGATTATCTAAGAAGAAAGAAAAATGGAAGTCAGGGATTTTTTTTTTAATCTCTTTATTGGAATATAATTGCTTTACACTGTTGAGCCAGTTTTTGCTGTACACCAAAGTGAATCAGCTGTATTTATACATATATCCCCATATCCCCTCCCTCCCTCAACTCCCTCCCACCCTCCCCATCCCAGCCCTCTAAGTATGACCCACCCATCATCTAGTTGATCTCCCTATGTTATGCAGCAACCTCCCACTAGCTATCTATTTTACATTTGATAGTGTATATATGTCTATGCTACTCTCTCACTTTGTCCCAGCTTCCCCTCTGCCCGCCCCCCCACCTCATGTCCTCAAGTCCATTCTCTACATTTGTATCTTTATTCTTGCCCTGTCACTGGGTTCATCTCAGGGACATTTTTTAAAATAGCTTCCAAGCACAAGAAACACAGTCATCACCATCACCATCAATAGCTACTCTCCGTTTTCACCAGGTGTGAGTCACCTAAACATAGATTTGAATTACACATAAAGACAGACTTACCACATTTCTTAAAGCAAATCTTCATTCTAGTTAAAGCATTTAGATGCACTTAAATGAAAAATAATAGATTACCCTTTCCTTTTGAAATGAGAAGCTATATGAAAATTGTACTAAGTTGTATGTAACCCCCGACGTGCCAAAGACGATCTCCTTAACCAAACTCGAGTCAGGCTCCTGAGTCCTCTTCTCAACTAGGCCCCAAACTTCAGTTCTGTCCTTGGCTCACTGAGTTCAGTGTTAGCAAGAATCCTGCTGAGTCAGGTTAGCAAAAAACGTTCACTCTTGATATCTGACCAAATGTCTCATCCCCCACCTTCAATATCTTATCACTCTGGCCTTTCTGAAGGCAGGAATCTTGTCAAGTCAATTTAGTCAGAATCCTCCTTACCCCTGATGTTTCCTCTTAGTAATTTTCCATCCACTGACCCCCACCCTGCTCCTTGGCTGTAAATCTCCACTTGTCCTATTGTGTTCTGATTGGAGCCCACTCTCTCAACCCTACTGAAAACCCACATTGCAGCAGTCCCTGTTGAATGAAGTCTTCCTTAGTGTCTTTAACAAGGCTGTGGGAGGTTATCAGGAAAAGGGCAGTAAACAAGGATAAGGTTGTTATGCAGATTTAGGTCCTTGCCTTCTCCAATGATAAGAGTTCCTAGCGATTTAGTCATCCCTCTCCTCCTGGTACAGAGAGGGAGACACCCTGACAAGTGGAGATTTCCCTTATAAATGTAAATGTCTCTTTCAGAGGTTAATTTCTACTTGGTTTTCAGATTTCCTCCTATGTCTTCTCTTTCTTAAAAGTAACCAGCTCAAGATAATTCTTATGCCAAAGAGGCATAGTTTGGGGTGGGAAATTCTGCTCCCCTTCAGCAGTAATAATAATAGTCACTTTCCTTGACCCTCAACTTCTTCTCCATTCGTTTGTTGCTCTTTGAGGAGAAGAGGAGCAAACAAATGTGTCCCCCTACCCTGTTGATGAGTCTTTGGTGGCTCATCTTGGTGGCTGCTTCCAAGATTACTTACACAAGGGCCTGATCAAAAGTTTTGAAACAATCCGTTGGAAAGATTTATTTACCTTCTTAACCGATGGTTGCCTTTGACCCCATTCTCAGTCCAGTAGGAAGAAAAAGGATGATCTCACTCTTCCAGTTACAATTGTGAATCATGCAAATCTTCCTTCTCCGACACAAAATAGAAATCATTCAACAAATACAGATTGAATTTTGACCATATATAAGGCACTAATCTAGGTACTAGATCTACAGCAACGAAGAAAATGGAAAATCCCTGCCCTTGTGGAGCTTACCTTCTGGTGGGAGTGATCTCGGGTGGCCTCGGCCTGCAGCTGCTTGAAGCAAGGTTTCGGTTCCCAGCCAGCAATTGAAGTCAGGCTGCGGCAGTGAATCCTAGCCACTAGACCATCAGGGACCAGTGGCCACTGACAAGGCCCTGGCCAATCGGCTCTGTAGAAATGAATTCCCTCAAAGACGGAAAGCAGTGAAACAAGGAAAGGGTTTATTAGAAGGAAAAAGAGTACGTGTGGATACACATAGGTGGGCTCAGAGAGAGAGTCGTGCCCTCATGGTAGTTTGAATCACTTATATGGGGTATTTCTTCCGGATTTCCTTTGGCCAATCATCTTGCTTTGCCTGGTTCTGAGTCTGTACTTGGTTTATCTCAGGGTCCTCCCGTGTGTGCACGTGCATCTCTTAGCCAAGATGGATTCTAGCTAAGAGGTCTATGGGTAGGTTGACATCACCCCCTTTTTGACATCCAAGGAGCCTCTCTGCACATGTATAGTTAGGAAGGTCTCCTTGACCTTGAGAATGAGAAATATATGATCTCTTACCTGGGCAGGGGTCAGCTTCTCTCTCACTCTTGCTATTTAGGAGTATCTGTTCACAGGGAACAAACTCCAGCTGCTTGGCCTGGGTCCCATCTCTCTCCTCCCTCTGGAGGAGGACAATTAACCAAGGGAATATGGAGTACTGTAGGTGTAGTGCAATTTTAAGTATGTTGGCTGTATTATTTGGGGTCTAGACAGGAAACAGAAACCCCACCAGTTTAGTGAACAGATACAATTTAATCTAAAGAATAAATAGATTTTTCTCCTCCCTCCAGCCCTCTTCTGAGGTGAGTTTCCTCTAGATGCCTATCCCTCTTCTGGATTACTTTTCTCTCCTAATCTCATCCTCCACTGGGGGATGGAGTTGTCATCAAATCAGAAAATGAAGCACTAGCTTCCAGTCCAAGATGGTTGCATGGGAAGACTCACCTCTTCCGACAGACACATGAATCTAAACCTATAAAGAGAAAGAGCAATTCCTCCTGAGGAAGAAATGAGGGCTGATTTAACAGCTTCAGCACAACAAGCAACAGAAGGACCACACAAAGACAAACAGGAGAGATGGAGACACAGTATCTATGGGAACCCCATCTCCAACATGGCAACCTACAGTAGAGAGGGATATCACTGAGGGCCCTATGTGCAGACCTGCCCACCTTGGGGCACAGCGAAAAAATAGTGGTTTAAAGGGAAACTAGATTATACAAGAAGGAAATCCATTTACTAACCCTAGAGCATCTCCAAATGGACAGAGAGACTGCTGGAATTCTCTCCTGGGTTGGAGGTGCCAGAGAGAACCATTTTTCGCATTCCCCCTCCACCTTGATAGCACAGATTGGAACACAGTCCAGGCACTAGCCAGCTTGCCAAGGCTGCCACAACATGCCCAAGGCCCCTGGCCCTTGCCAGTTACATCTGTCCCCCCAGTGCAGCCCTGGTGTGGCATACCCTGGGCCCCTCTGCCCATGCCCACTCCAGCTCCAACCTTCCTGAAAGGCATGCTGGCACAGGATGCCCTGGGACCCTCCCAGCCCATGCCCACTACAGCTCCAGCTGTCCCACCAAGGTGGCCCCAGTGCAGCACTCTCCAGTACCCCCCAGGCTATGCTTGTTCCATGTCCAGCCAACCTACCAAAGCCACCCACATGCAGTCTACACAGGGTATGCATCTATGCAAGGCCATGCCTTCAAGACTGGGACAAGTAGCTGTTTCACCTAGTTCATAGAAACAAATGCATAAAGTCAAACAAAATGAGGAGACTGAGGAATATGTTTCAAATGAAAGGATAAGATAACACCCAAAGAAACAACCCTAATGAAACTTATAAGTAATTTACCTGATAAAGAGTTAAAAACAATGATCTTAAAGATGCTCACTAAACTCGGGAGAAGTATGGAAGAACACAATGAGAACTTCAACAAAGAGTTTAAAGATATTAGAAAGGACCAATCTGAGCTGAAGAATACATTAACTGAGATGAAAAATACAATAGGGGGAATCAACAACAGATTTGATGATATAGAAAAACGGATCAGTGATCTGGAAAACAGAATAGTGGAAATCACCCAATCAGAATGGCAAAAAGAATAAAGGATTTTGAAAAATGAGGATAGTTTAAGGGACCTCTGAGACAACTTCATGCATACTAACATTCACATTATAGAGGTCCCAGAAAAAGAAGACAGAGATAAAGAGACAGAAAAATTATTTGAAGGAACAATGGCTGAAAACTTCCCTAACATGGGGAAGAAAACAGATGTCCACATCCAGGAAGCAGACAGAGTCCCAAACAACATGAACACCAAAAGATCCACCCTAGAGATATCATTATCAAAATGGAAAAGTTAAAAAGAGAATTTTAAGGCAGCAAGAGAAAAACAATTAGTCACATACAAGGGAACCCCCATAAGATCATCAGCTAATTTTTCAGCAGAAACTTTGCAGTCCAAAAGGAAGTGGCATGATATATTTAAAGTGCTGAAAAGAAAAATCTTACAACCAAGAATACTGTATCTGGCAAGATTACTGTTCAGAATTGAAGGGACATAGAGCTCCCAGACAAGCAAAAACTAAAATAGTTTGTCACCACTACACTGGCCTTACAAAAAATGTTAAAGGATCTTTAAGTGGAAAAGAAAAGGCCATGTGAATTCCCTGGAGATCCAGTGGTTAGGACTCTGCACTTTCACTACCGGGGCCTGGGTACGATCCCTGGTTGAGGAACTAAGATCTGTAAGATGTTATAGAAAAACCCAAACGAACTTTTTGGCCAACCCAATATATAGTAAAGGCAGTAGATCAGCCACTTAAAAAGCTGGTATGAAGGTTAAAGGACAAAAGTATTAAACTATAACTACAATAATAAAATAAGGGATACACAAAATTGAAATATGTAAAATATGACATCAAAAACACAAAACACAGGTGGGAAGGAGTTAAAATGTAATGCTTTTAGAATGCATTAGAGATTAAGCGACTATCACTTTAAAATAGACATATATATATATATATTGTACTGGCACGAAAGCCGACACATAGATCAATGGAACAGAATAGAGACCCCAAAAATAAACCCGCACTTTATAGTCAATCACATTAAAAAATGGGCAGAGGATTTGAATAGAAATTTTTCCAAGGAACACATACAGATGGGCAACAGACAACGAAAAGATGCTCAACATCACTAATCATCAGGGAAACACAATTCAAAACCACAATAAGCTACCACCTCACGCCTGTTAGAATGACTATTATCAAAAACACAACAAATATCAAGTGTTGGTGAGGATGTAGAGGAAAGGGAACCCTTGTGCACTGCTGGTGGGAATGTAAATTGGTGCAGCCACTTTGGAAAATAATATGGAGAGTCCTCAAAAAATTAATAATAGAACTACCATACAATCCAGCAACTACACTTCTGGGTATTTGTCCAAACAAAATGAAAACACTAATTCAAAACATATACACCCCAGTGTTCATTGTGGCATTATTTACAATAACCAATATATAGTATTGAAAGAGCCTAAGTGTCCACAAAAAGACAAATGGATAAAGCCCATTGAGATACACACACACACACACACACACACACACACACACACACACACACACAATGGAATGTTACTCAGCCTTAAAAAAGGATGAAATTTTGCCATTTGTGACAATATAGATGGACCTAGAGGGAATACACTAAGTGAAATGTCAGACAAAAAAAAAGACATATACTGTATGATATCACTTTGTGGAATCTGAAAAACAAAACAAATGAACAAACAAAATAGAAACAAACTCATAGATACAAAGAACAAACCTGTGATTGCCAGAGGGGGTCAGGATGGCGGAATGGGCAAAGGAGGTAAAGGGAATCAAAAGGTACAAACTTCCAGTTATAAAGTAAAAAGTCACAAAGATGTAATATACAGCATAGGAAATATAGTCAATAATATTGTAATAACTTTGTATGGTAACAGATGGTAATTAGACTTGCGGAGATCATTTCATGATGTAAAAAATATCAAACCACTATGTTGAACATTTAAGACTAATATGATATTATAAGTCAGTAACTGATAAGCTAAAAAGTGACTCAATTATCACGGAGCAGCAACTGAAGGAAGTAGCTACCCTTGCTAGGGCTGAGGAAAAAAGGAAAGAAGTTAGAAATATTAAATTAATCAGACAACAGATAATGGTGGTAGTGGGTTTGTGAGATGTTTAGATTCTGGATATGCTTTGAACATAGAACCAATAGGATTTGCTGACTGTTGGAGGTGAGAGAAAGAGAGGAGTCGAGGATGAAATCAAGGTTTTTGGCAAGAGCAAAAGGATAGTGCAGCCAATCACTGAGATGGGGAAAACTACAAGAGAAGCAGAAAGGGGGATGTTGGAGATGGAAGTAGGAACTTGGTTATGGGCAGTTTAACATTTAAGATGTCTATTAGAACCTATAATGGAAAAGAATCTGAAAAATAATAGATGATTGATAGATAGATGATAGGTAGATAGGTAGATAGATAGATAGATAGATAGATAGATAGATAGATAGAGATATGTAAGCATATATGTGTAATGGAACCACTTTGCTGTACACCTGAAACTAACACAATGTTGCAAATCAACTATACTATAATTTTTTTTTTAAATTTGGTATCCCAATCTCCTAATTCAGCCCCCTCCCCCCCCCCCCACTTTCTCCACTTGGTGTCCATGTGTTTGTTCTCTACATCTGTGTCTCTGTTTCTGCCTTGCATTTCCTCTTTCATAGTTGTTAGCATTTGCCTTATGTATTGAGGTGCTCCTATATTGGGTGCATATATATTTATAATTGTTATCTCCTCTTCTTGGATGGATCCCTTGATCTTTATGTAATATCCTTTCTTGTAACATTTTTTATTTTAAAGTCTATTTTATCTGATGTGACTATTGCTACTCCAGCTTTCTTTTGATTGGAATATCTTTTTCCATCCCCTCACTTTCAGTCTGTATGTGTCCCTAGGTCTGAAGTGGGTCTCTTGGAGACAGCATAGATATGGGTCTTGTTTTTGTATCCATTCAGCCAGTCTGTGTCTTTTGGTTGGTGCATTTAGTCCATTTACATTCAAGGTAATTATTGATATGTATGTTCCTATTACCATTTTCTTAATTGTTTTGTTTTTGTTTTTGTAGGTCCTTTTCTTCTCTTATGTTTCCCCCTTAGAGAAGTTCCTTTAGCATTTGTTGTAGGGCTGGTTTGGTGGTGCTGAACTCTCTTAGCTGTTGCTTGTCTGTAAACCTTTTGATTTCTCCATCGAATCTAAATGAGATCCTTGCCGGGTAGAGTATTCTTGGTTGTAGGTTCTTCCCTTCCATCACTTGAAATATATCATGCCACTCCCTTCTGACTTGCAGAGTTTCTGCTGAGAAATCAGCTGTTACCCTTATGGGAGTTCCCTTGTATGTTATTTGTCGTTTTTCCCTTGTTGCTTTTAGTAACTTTTCTCTGTCTTTAATTTTTGTCAATTTGCCTACTATATGTCTTGGCGTGTTTCTCCTTGGATTTATCCTGCCTGGGACTCTCTGTGCTTCCTGGACTTGGGTAGCTGTTTCCTTTCCCATGTTAGGGAAGTTTTCAACTATAATCTCTTCCAATATTTTCTCGGGCCCTTTCTCTCTCTCTTCTCCTTCTGGGACCTCTATAATGCGAATGTTGGTGCGTTTAACATTGTCCCAGAGGTCTCTTAGGCTGTCTTCAGTTCTCTTCATTCTTTTTTCCTTATTCTTTTCCACATCAGAGATTTTCACCATTCTGTCTTCCAGGTCACTTATTCGCCCTTCTGCCTCAGTTCATCTGCTATTGGTTCCTTCTAGTGTATTTTTCATTTCAGTGATTGTGTTGCATATCTCTGTTTGTTTATTCTTTAATTCTTCTAGGTCTTTGGTAAACTTTTCGATCTTTGCATCCAGTCTTTTTTCAAAGTCCTGGATCATCTTCACTATCATTATTCTGAATTCTTTTCCTGGAAGGGTGCCTATATCCTCTTCATTTAGTTGTTTTTCTGGGGCTTTATCCTGTCCCTTCATCTGGTACAAAGTCCTCTGCTTTTTCATTTTCTCTGTCTTTCTGTGGCTGTGGTTTTCAGTTCCACAAGACGAAATACTGCTGATACTGCTTGATACTGCTGTCTGCCCTCTTGTGGAGGAAACTATCTAGGAGGCTCCTGCAGTGTTTCCTTATGGGAGGGACTGATCTATACTTCAATTTTTTAAAAGATGCCTATTAAACATACAATTTGGGATATAAACCTGGAGATCAGGAGAGTGGTCTGAACTGAAGATATAATTTTGGTAGACACCAGTTTGTGGTGGTATTTAAAGTCATGAGAACCATAGTGACCTAAAAGTGCATTAATGCAACTATCTGATCAGCAGAGACTAAATTCCCTCTGATATTTTTTACAAGGTGATTGTCTAAATGTTGAGTAAAGGACTTGGGCAAACATCACAAGCATTCTGTGATTCAGGCTAGAACTCGCGGGCAGAAGATCAGCCACAGAAAACACACAGTGCCTCTGTCTCCTGCCATCCCATGAAGTTGTGTATTTGGGCTAGAAACTGCTAAATACATCATAGGTTATGCTCCAGGGGAAGGACCCACCCTCCTGCTGCTCCCCCAGGGAGCATCTAACCAAACATGTGACTATGACACCCTTATGATCGTAAGAAAGGCCTTCCTAACAAAGACAGCACCCTGCAACTGGATGCCAGCTGACTAGGGAAATTGCATACCACAGACATCACCTTCCTTAGGGAGATGGGGGAGCCACTGTCCCAGTTAGCACTGGGGATTTCCAGCAGACAATTGTCCTATTTGTCTCTCCTCACCAACACATACTTGAACTCTTCCAAAGACTAGGAACTACCTGATTCCATATTTAAGCAGAATTACTATTGAACTATTTCTTATACTTAAAAAGTACAGATGGGACTTCCCTCGTGGTGCAGTGGTTAAGAATCCACCCGCCAATGCAGGGGACACGGGTTTGATCCCTGGTCTGGGAAGATCCCACATGCTGTGGAGCAACTAAGCCCATGTGCCACAACTACTAGAGCCCGTGAGCCACAACTACTGAGCCCACGTGCCGTAAGTACTGAAGCCTGCGCGCCTAGAGCCCATGCTCCACAACAAGAAAAGCCACCACAATGAGAAGCCTGCACACAGCAACAAAGAGTAGCTTCTGCTCGCCACAATGAGAGAAAGCCTGCGTGCAGCAACGAAGACCCGACACAGCCAATTAATTAATTAATTAATCGAGAAAAAAAATAAGTACAGTTGACCCTTGAATAACACAGGGGTCAGGGTGCTGACTCTCCATGCAGTTGAAAATTCAAGTATAACTGATAGTTGGCCCTCCATACCCACAGTTCAACATCTGTGAATTGAACCAGCCACGGAGTTCAACATCCGTCAATTCCTTCCCTTTTAAGGCTGGATAGTATTTGATTGTATGTATATACATTTTGTTTATCGCTTCATCCATCCATGGACATCTGGGCTGCGTCCACCTCCTGCCTATTGTGAATAACGGTTCTATGAACATGGATGTACAAATATCTCTTCGAGATCCTGCTTTCAGTTCTTTAGGGTATATATATCCAGAAGTGGGATTGCTAGATCCTATGGTAATTCTCTTTTTAATTTTTTGAGGAACCGCCATATGTAATGATCATAGCGGCTGCACCATTTTACACTCCCACCAACAGTGTACAATGGTTCCAATTTCTCCACTTGCTTGTCAACACTTGTAATTTTTTATTTTCTTGTAGTAGCCATCTTAATGGGTGTGAAGTTCCGTCTTATTTTTTGATGCATTTCAAAGTAAACTGCAGATCCTTCCCCCTCAAAAAATACTTCAGAGAGCATATCATTGGCTGGTGTTTAAAATTTATTTACAGGTTTTTCTCTTATGATGTAAAGTTTATATACAATGAAATGCACAAAACTTTAGCATACATTTACTGAGTTTTGACAAATGCATATGCCAGTGTAACCCCAATCCCTAGTAACACACAAAACAAAATTTATACCCTTCCCCAGTTAGTCCTTGCCCCCAGAATAAACAACCACTCTGATTTTCTTCTACCATAGATTAGTTCTGCTTGTTCTTGAACTTGGCATACATGTGATCATATATTATGTACTTATGGCAGGCAAGAGAAAGAGTGTGCCTTGAGACATCCAACTCCAGGGAGCATCACTGACCAAGAGTCCCAGCTATTGGGCTCCAAAATCCATCGTGGTATTTGCACTGATGCCATGCCTCCCACTGGCTGCTCTGGCCAATGACTGATCCAGATGTGGCACTAAGGCAGGCCGATTCCTGAAAGAAACAGGACTCTTCTGACAGCTGACTTTGGTTTGAGGACAGCCTGCTGGCCTCGCTGAACCTTCCAGAGACTGCAAGACAGTCTAGGATGCTCCTGCCCACTTCCCTGCCCTCTCACCTTCCCTTGGATCAAACCAACATCACAGCCCATTGGTGCATCTCCCAGACTTGCCAATGTCCCTCCCTGTGTCTCTCATAGTCATTTCCCCTAATAAAGTCCTCGCACACTTACTCTTGCCTGGGTGTCTGCTTCTCAGAGGATCTGCTCCAAGACAGCATTCTTTTGTGTTAGGTTTCTTTCACTCAGCATATTGTTATCACGATATTTCTTAGTTGGTGTTGTCAGAACTTAACGCTGCACTTCAATGGAAACATCACAATTCTCTAAATACACCTCAGGTCGGGTCAGCATTTTCAGTGTCCCATAGCTGACCCAAGGGAATGATGTACTTCATACTAAATTACTTTAATCATTGTCATGCATGCAGCTGCTGAGCCTCACCGCTCCCCCCCCCCAACCTTTATCTGCTGGATTTTGGACACAAACAGAAAATCAGACAAATAACTCTGTCAACTTTTCTTCCTTAATAAAACAGCAGAAGCGATATGTACAGGCAAAGATGTTTGTCCCACCTGATTTAGATACACAAATGTGCACAATAGTGCAGAGGTTAAGAATATGGGCTCTGGACCCAGCCTGCCTGGCTCAAATCCCTGCCCCCAGAACTGGATCAGCTAGCAGGGCTGTAGGTTGCAAGTTACAGAAAAGCAGACCAGCAGTGGTTTAAAGAAATAGTTCATTTTTTCTCACATTATATAAAATGTAAAACAGGCAGGTCCTGGCATTGGTTTGCAGGCTTCACAGTGTCAGATCTGGCATCTCTGCAATTCTCTTGGCCTTTCACTTATGCCTGAAAGATGGTGAGATGGCTGCATAATCTTAAATCATTTTTTTCTGTATTCAAGATGATAAGATATGCAAAGTCTTTGCTAGAAGCAACCAGCAAACCTCTGCCTATGTCTCGTTGGCCTCTCCTAGCTGCAAAGAAGCCTGGGAAAACAGAATTGGGCTTTTCTCGTCTCATGATGGAGGTGGACCAGGGAGAAGGAGTTGGGAATGGGTGTTGTGTTTGTTTACCAGTATAGATGCTATAGCTGTTCACTACGTGGACAGCCTTGGGCAGGGTGTTGGGTTGACCATAACATCTTATGGAAAACCTGAATGAACTTTTTGGCCAACAAAATACTTCCCTCTCTCAGCTCAGTTTTCTCATCAATAATGGGTATAACAATAAAATTTACTTCCTAAGTTTTGCTGTGAGGATTAAATCAGTTATTATATACGAATGTCTAGAATAATGCCTGGAACGTAGTTTAAGTCCTTAATTATGGTAGATAGGATTTATCATACAGGAAAATCAAACATAACCAAAATGCTTATTGCAGCAGGATCAATTATGTAACTAAATCTGTCTTTGCTTGGGCTGATATAACAGAATACCATACAATGGGTGGCTTATAAATAAGAGAAATTTATTTCTAACAGTTCTGGAGGCTGGGAAGTCCAAGATCAAGGTGCTGGCAGATTCAGTGTCTGGTGAGAACCTCCTTCCTGGTTCATAGATGGCCATGTTCTCCCTTTGTCCTCACATCGCAGAAGGGGCCAGGGAGCTCTCTGGGGTCTCTTTATAAAGGCATTAATCTCATTCATGAGGACTTTACCCTCGTGACCTAATCATCTCCTCAAAAACCCACCTCCAAATACTATCGTATCGAGGATTAGATTTCAACAGACACAATTGGTCTATAGCATTCCACTGATCCAACTGGAATACTGTGTAGCCATTAAGATGTCAATTGATCATGATTGACACTGTAAAATCAACCATATATTGTTCAGTAAATACAAGTTATAGGACAGTACATAAAATATGATCTTTGCTATGTAAAATTATACACATTGGAGTGAATATCGTGTAAAAAGAAACATCATTTTCATGAATCAGAGATCTCCTAGGGCCTCAACTATTCCCTGTTTATGTGAACTTTGTGCCATTTTCAGACAGAGAGTTGACTTTGTTCTCTGAGGAAATGACTTAAAACTTTTCCTAAATGTCCTGGAAGAATTTAAGAAATCACCAAGATACCTCGTTTATGATTGTATAACTTGGTCCCAGAGAGTGTTTGACTCAGCAAGTATGCCCTACGTGGTTAAGAATTTGGATTTTTATTAGGAAGAAAATCAGATCTTTCAGTGGCACGCCTTAACTTCTCATTTTTGAGAGTCATACAATGTTAGCCATAGAGAATGCTAATTTTAATTTGCATATTCAAATACCAGAATCCTCAGATTTTTTTTTTGGAACAGTCTAAGAAATGTAGACAATTTGTTTTCTCTGAAAGTATCCTTATGTCTGTGTCCCAAAGGTGGCTCCGATGGCTTCAGGGAGACCCTCTCATCCTGTCATTGAGCCCCTATCAAGTCTTTGGCTCCTTTCAGGGCAAATTTTCTGTTAGTAAAATAGAAATGCTGACCAAACTATTTAACAATAACAGTTTATCAACCTCTAAGCTTGAACTTCAATGTAAAGGAGCATTACCTTTCAGGAATTCAAGTGTTACCCTCTTGGTAAAATATTCAGTGTGATTTGGAATATCAGATCCTCTGTGGGGGTTGTCTATTTCACAGGCCTCTGAACTACTCATGTGCTCAGGGAAGAAAAGAGCAGGCAAAACTCGAAGCTAGAATTTAGATTGGAGAGTACAAATGTAGAGCAGATTTTAATGACACATGCTAATTGCTAAGAGACCTGGCAGAGCCTTGCAGAGTGTTGGGAAACATCCAGAAGAAAACAGCTGGGATGCAGCATCTAGAAGAATCAGTGGCCCCTCTGCCATATCTCCATCCTCTCTGGTAACTGTCATATATTTTGCTTTTGTATCTCTCTACACATTGTTCCCTCTTTGCCCAACACATTGGCCCTCTCCCTGGGCAGGATGGTGTCTGGATTCCCTGCCGCTCTCGTATAGGAGTACAGAGGGGGCTGCTTGAGCCCTTGCAGGGCCAGGAGATCAGCATCATTTTAATGCTCAATGCTGAACACCAAGTTAGCCCACATCCTGGGCACCAGAGAGGTCCCCAAGTGTCTATACCTTACTTGCCCCCACCTTTCCCACTTCATTTCTTAGGCCGAAGGCATTCTCTGGCCACCAGAGCCAGGTTTGCCTGCCAGGAGTTCATGCCCCACCCCCACCCCAGCAATCTTCAACCAAAGATGCTCAGGAGTGGAGGACATATAAATGCACCAGCTTCCTTGCCTTCTAGGCAGGAAAACTCATTTTCCAAAATTCTCCTGCAGGACTGAGTCACCCACAGTGGCAACTTGCTCAATAATGGACCATCTATTGGTTGCCTTCTCTTCCCCGTCTCCCTTCTCCATTTCCCTTCCAGTGCTTCCTGGGATCACCCTCAGAATAAACTACCTGCTTCCGAATCCTTGTCTCAGAATCACTTCTGGGAGAATCCAAATGAAAATACAAACATTGAAACTGAGCGCAGGGAGGAAAGGAACAAATATCCCTCACAGCCTTATGATGAGGTGAAGGGAGCACAGGCTTCAGAGTCAGATAGGACTGGATTCTAATCCTGAGCTGTCTATATCCTAATTCTGTAACTCTGGCCAAGTTATATACTACCTTGGAGTCTCAGTTTACTCACTTGTAATATCCTTCCTTATAGGGTTGTTGTACTAAACAAGATAATAGGTGTAAAAGGCCCAGAATGTCAGATGAACTTGAAAGTGGATGAGATTATTATTACTGCGAGCCTCCCAACACCCACCCCCAGGCTATGCTATGGAACAGAAAACTGTATGTTCAGTTTTAAAATGGCTTCCCAAAGAGAACTCTTTTTTTACACTCACATGCCTAGTTCTAATTTCTCCCAAACACCGAATGTGGAAATGTCCCCTACGCCAGCCTGATTTGGGCAAGGAATATCCTTTAACACCTAAGAGATGAGAATTCATGGAGTTTCTTGAAAGGTTAACGTCTGCCCTAACTCATTACCTGAAACCAAGCAGATGGTCCTCAGCCACATAGATCACCCGAGATTTTTCAACAGAAGCAGCCATTTACTTCAGAGGAACAACACAGCCCATCAGAAGGAAGTGGTAACCTTCTGGGAATTTGGGGAAGCAGACAGAATATTTCACTTTCCCAAGGGACCCCAGCATATGCTGGGGTATTTGGAGACTGTATTTTGGGATTGCTCTGGTGTGTTTTAATGGTGAAGTTACCACTGGCTCCCTTAAGGGCTGAATAATAATGATGCTTTGAATTTGCATAGCACTTTCACACCTTTAAGTGTGTTCATATGTAGTATTTTGTTTTATTTTGCATTCCACTAGTTCTCACGTCGAGAAATTTTTCCTCTTTCTCAATCAGAATTTTTGTAGACCACACCATATTTCTCATGGTTACATCCCTTTGGGATTTATAGACCAAATAAATCCCTCCTCTGCGTTAACACCTTCCAATAGCTGTAGATCGCAGCCATAGCCCATTTCTCTCCCTCCTTTTCATGCTTTTATCCATCAAATTCACTTCAAACCCATTTGAAAGTTGGGGGCGGGGGTAAGAGTGCCATAAAACACCTTAAAATTCCATCAGCAATGTCTTCCATATAGTGTACATATTTCCTCATCCTTCTTGCCTGGCATTTCTCATAATTATGTTTGTGCCTCTTCTCTGGTTTCAGGAGAAAACAAATATCCTAGGTCAGAATGTCAGCAACATAACAGTAGAAAAGAAATTTTCAGCTCTCGGGCCTGCAGAGTCTCTTTCAGACAAAAACAATTCCAGCCATCTTGGACCTCCTTGCCTTTGCTTTCCTCCATCTCTAGATGAAGGCATTTAAATCCTTCAGCACCATGTCTACAAAGTAAAATAATACAGCTAATGCAGATTCACTTACTTCTTTCCCTTACAGCCCATTCAGGCATCTTAGTCTGACAGGCCTAACAGTTGAGAACACTTCCCTGTAAGTGTCCACACACACACACTCACACACACACACTCATACACTCACACACATCTATGCCATCCTGCGTTTCCGCTGCTCACCACCCCATTCTGGCTCAGAATCCAGTCTCCACGTGGCATGGCCATAGCCAATCTCCCACCAGGCTGTGTCCTAGATTCAGCTTCTGCATCAATTAAGGAAACATGGGAGACAAAGCAGCACTTATTTTTAAATTAAAAAGCCTCCTGGCTTCCTCCCTTACAGGCTGCCCTGAGTGTGCTGCCCTCTTCAAAGCCACTTTGAACACTCTTCTGCTCTGGCAAGCAAGGGAAAGAGTGTTGCCTGTAGAAAATGTTCATGTACAGGAGGGATTAGAGCATCAGGAATATGGGAGGGGTGGAAGTTCATGTGGAGAAATCTCAAAACGTTGTTTGTCTTCATTCCAGGAGTTCTCAAAGAACATGATTAAAAACATGTTTTGTGGTTCTAATTCTTTTTACTTATTCTAATTTTTATAGGCTTTTCATGTTTCTCATTTAGTGTTTGATTGATTGCTTCTTCTTATCCTTGCCCATTTTCATTCTTCTCTTTTTTCTTTGTTAATTAATTTCCCCCTTGGATTCTCTTTCTCAAAAGCCCCATTTGCTTCATTTTTCACCACCCCTCCATTCCCAGTCTTTCAACTGCATCCCCTGCTTCTTTGTACCTTCTCTACAAAAAGAAAAAAAAAAAATCACTGTCCTAGCTATAATTTCTTACCGCTTTCCACCCCCTGTAAAATTGATTTGAAAAAAAATGTTCATAGTAGTATGATTCATAATAGACCCAAATGGGAAACAACCCAAATATCCATCAACTGGTAAATAAACAAATTGTGACATATCCATACAATGAAACATTACTAGCAATAATAAAGAATCAACTACTGATAAGATGTGGCACATATATACAATGGAATATTACTCAGCCATAAAAAGGAATGAAATGGAGCTATATGTAACGAGGTGGATAGACCTAGAGTCTGTCATACAGAGTGAAGTAAGCCAGAAAGAGAAAAACAAATACTGTATGCTAACTCATATATACAGAATCTAAAAAAAAAAAAAAAGGTACTGATGAACCCAGTGACAGGGCAAGAATAAGGATGCAGATGCAGAGAATGGACGGGAGGACACGGGGTTGTGGGGGTGAGGGGCGAAGGGGAAGCTGGGACAAAGCGAGAGAGTAGCATTGACATATATACACTACCAAATGTAAAATAGATGGCTAGTGGGAAGTTGCTGTATAACAAAGAGAGATCAACTTGATGATGAGTGATGCCTTACAGGGCCAGGACAGGGAGGGCGGGAGGGAGTCTCTGGAGGGAGGGAATATGGGGATATATGTGTAAATACAGCTGATTCACTCTGGTGTATCTCAGAAGCTGGTACAGAAGTGTGAAACAATTATATTCCAATAAAGAGCTTAAAAAAAAGTGTTTCACTGTGAAAAAAAAAAAAAGAATCAACTACTGATAAACACAACATCTTGGGTGAATTTCAAAATAATTGTTGAGCCAAAAAACCAAAACAAAAAACCAATGCAATTAAAAAATGACCAGAAGATCTAAATAGACATTTCTTCAAAGAAGACATACAGATGGCCATTAGGCACAAGAAAAATGCTCAACTTTGCTAACAATTAGAGAAATGCATCAAAACTACAATGAGGCACCACTTCACATTGGTCAGAACGGCCATCATTAAAAGTAACAAATAACAAATGTGGAGTAAAGGGAATCCTCCTACACTGTTGGTGGGAATGTAAATTGGTACAGCCACTATGGAAAACAGTATGAAGGCTCCTCAAAAAACTAAAAATAAAGTTGCCATGTGACCCAGCAATCCCACTCCTGATGATATATCCAGATGAAACTATAATTCAAGAAGATACATGCACCCCTATATTCATAGCAGCAGTATTTACAATAGCCAAGACATGGAAACCACCTAAATGTCCACCAGCAGATGAATGGATAAAGAAGATGTGGTACATATATACAATGGAATACTACTCAGCCATAAAAAAGAAAGAAATATTGCCATTTGCAGCAATACAATAGGCAAATACCATATGATATCACTTATATGTGGAATCTAAAATATGGCACAGATGAGCTTGCTTATGAAACAGAAGCAGACTCACAGACATAGAGAACAGACTTGTGGTTGCCAAGGGGAAAGGGGGTAGGGGAGGGATGCCTTGGGAATTTGGGATTAGCAGATGCAAACTATTATGTATATAATGGTAAACAACAAGGTCTTACTGTATAGAACAGAGAACTATATTCAATATCCTGTAATAAGCCACAATGCAAAAGTATATGAAAAAAAAATATATAAATCTGAATCACTTTGCTGTATACCAAAAACTAGCACAACATTCTAAATCAACAATACTTCAATAAAAAATAAATTAATGGGCTTCCATGGTGGTCCAGTGGGTACGACTCCATGCTCCCAATGCAGGGGGCCTGGGTTCAATCCCTGGTTGGGGAACTAGATCCCACATGTGTGCTGCAACTAAAAGATCCCATGTGCCACAACTTAAGATCCCTCATGCCACAACTAAGACCTGGCACAGCCAAAATAAACAAATAAATAAATAAATAAACATTTAAAAAAATCAATCAATAAATAAAATTTAAAAAGTAACTGTTGAGCAAAAAGAAGTCAGACATAAAAAGGTATATACTGTATAATTCCAGTTACATGAAGTTCAAGAATAGGCAAAATGAAGCTATGGTGATAGAAATCAGAACAGCAATTGTAGAGAGATAGGGAATTGAATAGGAGGAGACGTGAGGGCATTTTGAGGGCTGATAGAAATATTCTTTATCTTGATTAGAGTGTGTTCACATTTGTCAAAACTCATCAAACTGTATGCTTTAGATCTGTGCATTTTACAGTCTGTAAATTATATCTTGATTTTAAAGGAAATGTTTGAAAGAATTTTAAAAAGGAGATAATTATTAATTGTGGTACTTACATAGTATGGCTTATAATGTGACTATTTAAAAATCATTTTTTATGATCCAATAGTTGAAGAGTGGCCAAAATATCAGAGTATGAAGACTCTGAGCTCAACTGCTTCCACAGGCACACCAAAATTACAACAATTTACAGAACAACTATCTATGAGGACAACGTGAAGACTAGCAGAGAATATTTTCCACAAATAAAGAAATAAGAAAGAACATCAATGAGATGGCTAGGAGGAGCAGAGATGCAGTATAGTCAAGATACATACCCCCAAGTGACTCACAGACAAGAGGATAATCAAAATTGCAGAGGTTCTCCCCAAGGAGTGGAGGTCCAAACCCCACATCAGACTCCCCAGCCTGGGGGTCCCTCATCAGGAAGACAAGTCCTCAGGACATCTGGCTTTGAAGGCAGTGGGATTTGCATATGGAAGAGCTGGAGGGCTGTAGGAAATAGAGACTCCGCTCTTAAAGGGCACCTGCAAAATCTCACACACTCCGAGACCCAGCGCAGAGGCGGTAATTTGAAAGGAGCCTGGGTCAGACCCACTTGCTGATCTTGGAGAGCCTCTCAGAGAGGCAGGAGGCAACTGGGACTCCCCCTGGAGATGTAGACACTGGTGGCAGCCATTTTGGTAGCTCATTCTGCTATGAAGACCCTGGTGCTGACAAGTGCTATTTTGGAATCCTCCCTCTAGCTTAGTTCCACCGGCACTAACCAGTTAAACACCGGTCTTGCACCCCGCCCCGGGCCTGCAGCCAGCTGCCCAGGCCCCTGCCCCACCCACCAGCAGATGGCAGCCTCTGCACAAGGCAGGGCCTGGCAGCCAACCAGCCCCACATACCAGCACACCCACAGTGTTCAGTCCCACCTCAACAGAAGGGCCTCTTAGCCCACATAGGTGGCACTGCTAGATCATATAGCTCAGGTGTGCTGCTGGGCCCCATAGGATGTGTCCTACATAAGGCCTCTTCGCCAAGATCAGGAAATGTAACTGACCAACCTAATACATAAAATAAACAGAGAATTAGGCAAAATGAAGGGACAAAGGAATATGTTCCAAAGGAACAAGATAAAACCCCAAAAGGAAAACAAAGCAAAAAGGAGATAATCAATCTACCTTACAAAGAGTTCAAGGTAATAATTATAAAAGTGTTCAATGAATTCAGGAAAAAAAATGAATGAACACAGTAAGAAGTTTAACGGTTAGAAAATACAAAGAAGAACCAAATGGAGCTGAAGAATACAATAGCTGAAATAAAAAATACTCTAGAAGGAATCAACAGTAGACTAGATAATACAAAGGAATGGATTGGTGAACTGGAAGACAGGGTAGTGGAAATCACCTGAGCCGAGCAGAAAAAAGAATTTAAAAAAATGAGGACAGTTTAATAGCCCTCTAGTACAACATCAAGCATACTAACATTCATGTTATAGGGGTCTCAGAAAAGAGAGGAGAGAGATAATGGGGCAAAAAAGCTATTTGAAGGGACAATAGCTGAAAATTTCCCTAACCTGGGAAAAGAAATAGAAATCCATATACAGGGAGTTCCCTGGTTGCCTAGTGGTTAGCATTCTGAGCTTTCAGTGCTGTGGCCTGGCTTCAATCCCTGTTCAGGGAACCGAGATCCCTCAAGCTGCATGGTGTGTGAAAAAAAAAAAAAAGAAAAAAAAAAAGGAAAAAAAAAAAGAAAGAAATCCAGATCCAGGAAGCACAGAAAGTCCCAAACAAGATCAATTCAATGAGGTCCACACTGGGACACATTATAATTAACGTGGCAAAAAGTAAAGAGAGAATCTTAAAAGCAGCAAGGGAAAAGCAACTAGTTATGTAAAAGGAAACCGCCATAAGACTGTCAGCTGACTTTCAGCTGAAATTCTGCAGTCCAGAAGGGAGTTGCACAATATATTTAAAGTGATGAAAGGAAAACAGCTACCACCAAGAATACTCTACCTGGCAAGGCTTTCATTCAGATTTGAAGGACAGATAAAGAATTTTACAGACAAGAAAAAGCTAAAGAGTTCAAGACCATTAAACCAGCTTTATAAGAAATGTTAAAGGAATTTCTCTAAGCAGAAAAGGTCACAACTAGAAATACGAAAATTATGAAAGGAAAAGTTCATCAGTAGAGGCAATATACAGTAAAGTTGGTAGATCAACCACATATAAAGCTAATAGGAAGGTTAAAAGACAAAAGTAGTAAAATCATCTATATCCACAATAAGTGGTTAGGGGATACACAAAACAAAGCAATGTGAAATACGACACCAAAAACATTCATTGTTGGGGGGAGGGAGTAAAAATGCAGCGTTGTTAGAATGCATTCAAACTGCAGAGATCATCGATAGATGAATGGGAAAAAAGATGTGGTGTGTATATATACAATGTAATGTTATTCCGCCATTAAAAAAAAAAAACGAAACAACATGGATGGACCTAGAGGATATTATACTAAGTGAAATAAGTCAGACAGAAAAAGACAAATACTATGTGATCTCACTTATGTGTAGAATCTAAAGGACAAAACAGGGGAACAAACATAAACAGAAACAGTCATAGGTACAGAAAGCGGTGGTTGCCAGAAGCGAGAAAGTGGGGTCTGGGTGAAATAGATGAGAGCTATTAAGAGGTACAAACTTCCAGTACAAAATAAATGAGTCATGGGGATGAAATGTACAGCATAGGGAGTATAGTCAATTATAATGTGATATCTTTGTATGGTGACGGATGGTAACTAGATTTATCATGGTGATCATTTTGAGATGTATAGAAATATTGACTCACTATGTTCTGCACCAGGAACTATCATAGTGTTGAAGGTCAATTATACTTCAAACAAACAAACTTGCAGAAAAAGAGTTCAGATTTGTGGTTACCAGAGGTGGGGGCTGGGAGGAGGGGGAATTAGATGAAGGTAGTCAAAAAGTACACACTTCCAGTTATAAGATAAATAAGTACCAGGGATATAATGTACCACACAATAAATATAATGAACACTGCTGTATGTTATATACAAAAGTTAACAGAGTAAATCCTAAGAGAGTTCCCTGGTGGCCTAGTAGTTAGGATTCTGGGCTTTCACTGCCACGGCCTCGGTTCAACCCCTGGTCGGGGAACTGAAATCCCACAAGCCACGTGGCATGGCCAAAAAAAAAAGAAAAAAGAAAGAAAGAAAAGAAAAAGGCAAGACGTGAAATCATACATGACAATGGCCCTGTTTCTCATAGGAAAAGTTTTATACATCTTATGCATGGAATACGATGGAGTTAGAAAAATAAATTAAAAGTCACCAGCATTCCCGTTCTTTCCATATAAGAGATTTTGCTTTCCTAATGGTTGATTCTGATGGTTACATAAAACGGGACTTTAAATAATTCTTCCAGAAAAATCACAGTCTGTACCTGTTTCTCTTGTATGGTCACCTCAAAGTGTGCACTGGGTTGCACAGAAAGTGAATGGATCCTGGACGTCTGTTTTGTTTTCTTTCCCACATCCCTGTATTGGGTTCAGCAGACCTCTCATTTGGTTTCTGTCCCTTTTTCCAAGTGCCCCGAGCCCTGTAAGCTTGCCCTTCTGTAGGCTGATGACCCACCACTTCTTTGCCTCTTAAACCAGATATGGTCAGTCATGATATCCAAGCTGTCGGCACAGGGTTTTCTATCCAAGTTATTAATCTAAGTAATTTCAGAAAAAGTAAAATGACTGGGAGAAAGCTGAGATCCTTACAGAAGGCAAGCGATAAGCAAAGTGATTTTCAATAAGCATTGATGGGGATGGCAGGCCTTTTTTTTCCAGATCAGTTTAGGTGAAGAAAGTGAAAAACTTTGAGAGGTGATAATGGGCTTATCTTGGTGATTCTTAGATTCGCTTTTATTCAGAGATGATACAAAAAGCTGATCACTCTTGAAAAGAGAAAATAAGAGAATAAGCAGCAGGGAAAGAGAACTAAAGTATGATGGGCACTTGATAGATACCAATCGAGGGGAAAGTGAATTTTTTTTTAAAAAAAGAATGAAAACTTGAGAAGGACTGACTACATTTTCCCATTCTGTCCTCATTTTCTTAATTCACTGATGAATGTATCTTTAGAAGAGAATCAGTTCTCATTTTTGTGGCTATATGGGAATACTTCCCCTTGATTGACTAGTTCAATTCCTCTTTTGAGGAAGGGTGGTATTGCAGGGGTTAAGATGGAGGGAGAGATGAACAGGTGGAGCACAGAGGATTATTAGGGCAGTGAAACTATTCTGTATGGTACTATAATGATGGATACATTTCATTATATTACACACTTGTCCAAACGCATAGAATGTACAACAAGAATGAACTCTACTGTAAACTATGGACTCTGGATGATAAGGATGTGTCAATATAGGCTCATCAATTATAACAAATGTACCACTCTGGTGGGGGATGTTGATAACAGAGGAGACTATACATGCGTGGGGGCAGTTGGTGTATAGGAAATCTCTGTACCTTCCTCTCAGTTTTGCTGTGAACCTAAAATTACTATAGAAAAATCGTCTTTCATAAAGAAAACTTAAAGAAAGAAAAATAATGATGAAAAACTTTTAAAGAAGCGTGAGTATCCGTTTCCCTCCTCTTCCTTCCTAACAGAACCCAATTCTGTTCAAGCCTCCTCCTCACTTCCCCAGAGCCCAGTTGATTCAGGAGAAACTGACTCCTTCCTCAGTTCCAGGAATAGGTCTTGATTAGTCTCAGCTACTCAGAGTAATCCCATCATTCTTGTCAGTGAATGGTTTAGAAACCCAGGCTTAAGGGCAATCAGTGCATGGTATTTCCCAAGAGACTATGGTCACATGACCTTAGTCCACCCAATCACACTATAGGAAAGGACTTTTAGGACATGGTTGAGGAAGATGCTTTCTTGCTCTCTCCCACTGAACATGAGCAAGGAAGCACATTGTCCCAGGTGCTGCTGGCACTGGCAGCCATGTTGCAACCATGAGGGAAGTTAGATCAAAGACAAAAGAAACACGTGAAGGAAAGCAGAGCCAAGAGAATTGAGAGAATGGTGCCTGGAGCTTGCATTACCTTTCGGCATGGTAATCGATTTCCTTATTTTTAAGCCAATTTGACGCTTATTTTTGTTACCTGCCACTGGAAATAATCTGACCGATACAGGTATTCCCTACTTGATGCATATAAATTGGTTTTTACATCATCTTTTGTTCACCTATACCCATAATTATTTTTGCTGCACTCGGGCAACCAAATATTTTCAAAACGTCATACACAGTCAATTGTGTTAGTAATATAATAATAAGACTAACCAAAAACCTAAACTCACAGGATTTGATCAAATCTACCAAAGTGGTCAGTCATGTGTTTATTCATCCAACAAGGAGTTATTGAGAGCCTAATATGCATCAAGCATTAAAAAATGTGAAGTCCACTGCACCCTGATTCTGTCCCTTTAAATTATATTTGAGTACAAAGAAAATAGGACAATCTGTGATTATGCATATATTCATTACAAACTACTGCACAAATATTTGGCTCATAACTACGAGTTAAATGGTATGACATTTCCATGAGAAAATTAATTACTTGAACATGTGTTGTATAAAATATGTCAAATCGTTTATCTGGATGTTGTAGATTGCATATTAGTTTTTAACCAAAGGAAATACATGAGAAATAAACATGAAATGCCCACTCTATACATTGTAAATGTCATGTTATGCCCAAGGGCCTATTGCAAGTGAACAATTTTTTTCTGGATGAGGAGAGTGATGTCTGAAAGATCATAAGATCACAGATCCAAAGAAGGGAGTCCTGTTGCAAAGAGTTCTTCATGCGTTAAGGTTTGCACCTACTGATAACTTGTCTGTTGAAAGACTACATTTCATGCAAATAACTATGTGTAAAGAATGGGTAGATGACTCATTTCAGATACCAAACTGTCATCTAAAATAGTTCAGAATTCTATCTGCCTAGGAATTAAAAAATAAAGATTTATGGTGTGATATGAGTACCTACATTCTGATGCTTTTTAAGGTTTCAGCAATTTTGAGGAAGAAGGATCTATATAAAGATCTGTAGGTCAGAGACTGTAATAAAGGCCATGCAAGATAGACATATAATACTAGCATAAATGATGGTGCAAGATAACTAAATGCAAAAAAAGAAACTAATAAAGTCAGATACATACATGAACAAAATGACGACTCTATTGAGAGCCAAGAAACAGTTCACGAATGGAAAGGAAATTCCCCAGGGAAGCATATGGGCTTCACTCTGTGTGCTCCAAAGGGAACACGCTTATTCAGTCATACAGCAGGACCTTCTCCATTTTCATATAGATACAGGATAAAAGTGACCCCTATCCCATAAACTAACCACGTTATAGAAGGTTTTTATTATATACACTTTGGTTTTAAGCCAAAAAATTTGTCCTTTAAAATATCCAAGCTCATATAATTAGAATGTCTCATGTCAAACTTTTGACTCACAAAATGGTATTTGTCCTCCAAGTCACAGAATTGACAAATGGCCTCATTTATTTCTCATTTTCTTAGCTTCAGCACAAGCATTCTCTAGGCTAGAATTATTTACTTGAAGACATTTGCATTGAGACTATACATTTTCTGTAAGGCACCGAAGTGCATTCCTTTGCTCTGATTAAGTCTTCTCTTTAAGTACGAATGAGTGTTGTCACAGTTGCAGTGGATGGGGTGACTTCACCAAGAGTGATGTTCTCAGAGACTGTGGACATTTTGCTTTAGAGGGCAATAACAAAAACTTTTCTGTGCTAACTTGGACACAGCCCATGATGTGAACTACTTTAAAGTATGTGGGTGGAGGGCACAGCATTGTTTATGTGGGATATGTGTGGGGTGGTGAGGAGGAATGTATAAAGAAATGTTCTCTGGTAAAACCAGTAACCTACACTTGTGATGGTTAATTTTACAAACAGCTCTAATAATTGTGAGCCATTACAAACTTGTTCTCCCGCCAGACAGAAAAAAGGCAAATACTGTATGATATCACTTATATGTGGAATTCAAAAAGGCCAAACTTATGTAACCAGAGAGTAGAATGATGGCTGTCAGGGGGTGGGGGTGGGGGGAATGAAGAGATATTGGTCAAAGCGTACAAACTTACAGTTATTAGATTAACAAATTCTGAGGATCTAAGGTACAGCATGGTGATTATAGCTAATGATACTGTATCATATACTTGAATGTTGCTAAGAGACTAAAATTTAAATGTTCTCACCACAAAAAGAAATGGTAATTATGTGACAGGATGGAGGTGTTAGCTGATGCTATGGTGCTAATCATTTTACAATATGTAAGTGTATCAAATCAGCATATTATATACCTTAAACTTATGCAATTATATCTCAATAAAGCTGGGGGAAATAATGAAAAGGTGAAAGGCTAAAAGGTAACTCAAGAAGTTAGAAATAACACAAGTAGAAGGAAAGAATTTTAAAAAGGAAGAACAGAAATCAATAAAATAGAATACCAAGCCAAATCAAAAGGAACAACAAAATAAAACACTAGTTCTTTATATGAATGTAAAGATGACAAATATACATGCTAGATACACCCGGATAGGCTTATCATCATATACTTAATCGTTCTGTTAACAGATAACTATTGTTAAAGATTGTAATTTCTTCTCATGTAATTTTTTTTCTAAAAAACATTAAGTAGGAAAAAGAAACCCCAAAACAAAAACTTTTCTAACAAACACATATCCCTGAATCCACATGTTTTAGGGACTGACTATATAACTGGGAGTTCTCCAAGCTGACTTACATGTAAAATACAATGCTTATGAAATGATAAACAATAACATTGTGCTAATGCAGAGCTTTTAACTTATTATTACAATGCAACTGTAACCAAAGCTTTTGTTTCGATTTTAAACATGTCCAATACTAGGCATTAGCTACCTGGGACTGCTGAGCACTTGCAATGCAGTTAGTCCAAATTGAGATGTGCTGTAAGTGGAAAATACACACTTAGCAAAAAAAATTATATAAAATCTTTAATAATTTTTATATTGATTACATGTTGAATATTTTGGATATATAATATTTAATATTTTGGATATACTGTGTTAAATAAAATATATTATTAACTTTAACTTCACTTGTTTATTTTTACTTTTTAATGTAAATACTGAGAACATTTAAATAACATATGTGGCTTGCATTATATTTCTTTTGGACAGCACTGCCCTAGACCGACAAAAGATTACGGGAGAGAGGAGTATTTTAACACTGACGTTATTTAGAATTGTCAGTGCAAGGTGAAAATAGCAGAGCAAATTCTAGGCCTCTTTAATATTGCCTTTAAGTTTCCTACAGACAATGCACCCTTGTACTGCTTGCACTCAAGGCCCAATGCCCCCTCTACCCTACCCTTGATATGCCACTCAATCAAACCCACCTAGCTCACACCACTGGAGGATCCTCAACTTGCCCACAAACTGCTCGGCTGGGTGTTCACGGTTCTTTCATTGGATCCTTGCCCCTTTTCCTCACCACCCCTTCAATTTTTCTGCCATCCTCCCTCCCATTTCCGGGCTTTCTTAACATTGCTCCCTCTCACCCAATATTCCATCTGAAATGCTCAGTCATCTGCCTCTTCTGTTTGTTGAAATTCCACTGCGTCTTCCAGCTCAAAGACTCCTCCCTCAAATCTTCCTCTAAGACACCAGTCCTAGGGGATCTCTTCTTTTCCCACCCTCTCTCCCCTCTTTTCTGACTTGAGGCACGCATGGTCTGTGTTATTCACTTCGGCAGACAACTGGCACTTTGTCATTACTCAAAAAATTTTATTGGAGTGTGTGGATCATTGAGAGGTTCTTAAATAGCTGGGATTTGCATGTGTTTTTCATCTCATTCAGGGCCTAGTACAATGTTATGACATTTTATATGTTCGATAGACAACTGTTGAATGAGTGAATAAATAAATGATTAGCATCATGGGTTAGATTTATTAAAATGAGTTCATCTGTGAGTGACCGATCATCCAAAATAACACATATTTGCACAAGATAAAAGTTTATTTTTTTCTTACCTAAGTGTCTGGGTAGATGAAACAAAGCTCTTTGGGTACTCAGCTGTGTAGGTTACCTTGAGTCCTTCCAGCTCTTGGTCTGCCATTCTTAGGCTATGGCCCTCATCCTTGTGGTTCAAGAGCACATCTTATGTAATAGTATCAAAAAGAACAAAATACTTAGGAATACATCTAACAAAAGAAGTGCATAGCTTGTACACCAAAAACTACAAAACATCATTGAAAGAGATTAAAGAATATTTAAATAAATTAAAAGATATCCTGTGTTCATGGATCAGAAGACTTAATACTGTTAAGATCAAAATAGTCTGGCAAATTAATCTACAGATTCAATGCAACCCACATCAAAATTCCAATTAACTTCTTTGCAGAAACTGACAAGCTGATCCTAAAATTCATATGGGAATTCAACAGATGCAGAGTAGCCATAACAAGCCTTCAAAAGAAGACCAACGTTGGAGGAATGAAACTTCCCAAATTCAATACTTACCACAGAGCTACAGTAATCAAGACACTGTGGTACTTGCATAAGGATAGACCAATGGAATAAGCGTCCGGAAATAAACATTCACATTTATAGTCAACTGATTTTTGACATGGGAAATAATAGTCTTTTCAATAAATGGTGCTGAAACAAGTGAATATACACAGGCAAAAGAATTATGTTGCATCCTTACCTCTCACCATATGTAAAAAATGAACTCAGAATGGATCCTAGACCTAAAGTTAATAGCTAAAAACTATAAAACTCTGAGATGAAAACATACTTCTCTCATGACCTTGGATTTTGGCAAAAAAAATAGATTTTTAGACATGACACCAAAACCAAAAGCAACAAAAGGAAAAGCAGGTAAGTGAAATGTTACCAAAATCTAAAACTTGTGCATCGAAGAACACTACCAAGAAAGTGAAAAAGCAACCAAACAGAATGGGAGGAAATGTCTGCAAATCATAGCTCTGATAAGGAATTTGTGTTCAGGATAAACAAAAAACTCATAATTTAACAGTACCAAAAAAAGACAAATACTGCAATTTTTAAACGGTAAAGGATTTCAATAAACATTCCTCCAAAGAAAATAGAAAATGGCCAATAAGCACATGAAGATATGCAACATTAACAGCCATTAGAGAAATACAAATCAAAACCAAAATGAGATCACATTTCACACCCACTAGGATGGCTCTAATAAAAAAGATAATAATAACTGTTGGCGAAGATGCTGAGCAATTGGAACCCTCATGTATCGGTGGTGTGAATGCAAAATGGTGCAGCTGCTATGGAAAAGTTTGGTAGTTTCTCAAAAAGTTAAATATAGAGTTACCACAAGAGCCAGTAGTTCCACTCCTAGGAATATACCCAAGAGAAATGAAAACATAAATCCACACATATTATTCATAACAGCTCACAAGTGGAAACAATCCAAATGTCTATCAACTGATGAATGGATAAATAAAATGTGGTACAGTCATACAATAGAATATCATTTGGCAATAAAAAAGAAATACTGATACATGCACGCTACAGCATGCTAAGCGAAAGAAGCTAGTCACAAATGACTACATATTGTATAGTTCTGTTTATGTGAAATGTCTAGAATAGGCAAATACATAGAAACATTAAATAGATTCATGATTGCCTAAATCTAGTTGGGGGGTGGGAGGGGAGGGAAGGGGAGTGACTTCTAATGGGTTTTGCTGAAGGAAGATGAAAGTATTCTAAAATTGATTGTAGTGATGTTTGCACAATTTTGTAAATATACTAAAAAACTGTTGAATCGTACACTTTAAATAATGATTTATATGGGATAGCAATTATATTTCAATAAAACTTTCGTTTAAAAAAATGAGGAAATTCCCTGGTGGTTGAGTGGTTAGGATGCTGAGCTTCCAGTGCAGGGGGCACGGGTTCCATCTCTGGTCGGGGAACTAAGATCCTGCTGCCATGCAGCGCAGCCACAAAAAAAAAAAAAAAAAAAAAAAAAAAGAAAGAAAGAAAAAAAAGAAAAAAAGGATCAGGAAGAAATGGTGAAGGGAATAATACACCTGTGATTTCTTAGGAAAGTTCACAGATAGATTCATTTAAACTTCACAACCCTGTGATAGTAAAACTATTATTATCTCCATTTACAAGTGAAAAATTGAAGCATTTTTAAAAAAAAATATATTTAAGTAAGTTTCTCACCCACAGGCAAATAGGTTCAGTAAAATAACCAAAAAAGTACCTCCTATATATTTGGAAATTAAGAACACAGTATAACTAATGAATTGGTAAGAGGAAAAAAAAATCATAAGAAAAATTATAAAGTTCTTAAACTGAATAATAATGAAAATGTTATATATTAAAAAATTGTTACCTAGAGGGTGGGATGGTGTGGGTGGGAGGGAGGCTCAAGAGGGAGGGGATATATATATACATATAGCTGATTCACTTTGTTGTACAGCAGAAACTAATACAACCTTGTAAAGCAATTATACTCCAATAAAAAGAAATAAAAGATAAGAGAAATTTTTTTAAAATGTTGAATAGAGACTTCTAGTCCTGAACAAAAAAAGAGTAGACACACTTCCTATTTCTCCCACACAGTATAGCTAAGAACACTGGATACTATACATGAAACAAACATAAGACTTTGAAAAGGGGAGAGAAGAAGGCAAACCAGTTAGGAACCTCAGGACCCAAGGAATTACACATTAGTGAGTTCCTTGTGTATTCTTTTCGCCTTATATATCTCAGATTGGGTGCTACACCAAATCTACCAACCCAGAAATGCCAGCAGGCACAGACCAAAAAAAAGTCCCTAAAAAAGCTTGTTCTCCCTAGCCAACGGACCAGGAAAGGGGAAACCTAGCAAGACAGAGAACTTTTGGACAGTAACCTCTGTATTCCTGCCAAACATCATGGGAAAAACTGTGGCACACATCAGAAAATGCCAAGGGGAGAGAGTAGACTTCCATCTTTCCCAGGCTATATAACAAGGTGCCCCAAGTCCCCTGCCAGGGTGATGCAATGAAAGACCAAGTGGGGAGGTAAGACTTTCATCCCTGTCAGACAATAATGAAATGTCCTTCCATGGGGTCAGTAGAAATCACATGGGGAAACAGGACTTTCACTCCCACCCAGTGGAAACAAGGAACCTTTCCTTTCTCCTGCTAAGATGGTGTCAGAGAAGGTCTAGTGGAGAGTCATGACTTTCACCACCATCTAGTGGTAACAAAGTGCCACTTCCAACCACCAGGTGTCAACAGAGGCTGGACTTCCACCTCCAATCTGGCAGAAAAGAGGTTGTATCCATATTCTCCTGAAAGCATGGTGTCAGAGGAAGCCTACTGAAAGAGAACTAAGTAAGATTCAGTGTATCAGGACATAATACTAAAAACGTCCAGATACAGTCTTAAATCATTTGTCACACCAAAAGCCCAGAAAATCTCAACTTGAATAAGAAAAGACAATTGGATACCAACAATGAGGTGTCAACAGATACTGGGATTACCTGTCAAGGATTTTAAAACAGCCATCACAAAAATGTTTCAAGGAGCAATTATGAACACAATAAAAACAAATGAAAACAATAAACTGCATATATTTAAAGCAAAAAAAAAAAAAAAAACAGATGAAAAAATAGAAAGTCTAAGCAGAGAAATAGAAATCTTCAGTAAAGAAATAGGAGACAAAAAGAACCAAATGGAAACTGAGACTGAAAAATATAATAACTTAGGTAAAATATCTCACTTGATAGGCTGAACATTAGAATGGAGAGGACAGAGGAGCAAATCAGTGAACATGAAGACAGACCAACAGGAATTACCCAGTCTAAACAATAGAGAGAAAAAAAGAAAAAACTGGAAAAAAAAATAAACAAAGCCTCAGGGACCTGTGGAACTATAACAAAAGATCTAACATTCATGTGTTTGGAGTCATGAAGAGAAGAGGTGAAAGAGTGTGGGATTGAAAAAGTATTTGAAAAAAATAATGGGTAAAATTTTCCCTAATTTGGCAAAAGGCATAAACCTACAGATTCGAGAAACTGAGCAAACACAAAATAGGGGGTCAAAGAAATCCATGCCACAATACATGATAATAAAAATTCTGAAAGCTAAAAACAAGGGAAAATCTTGAAATCAATGAAAGAAATTACACCCTACCTATAGCAAAAACAATTCAAATGGCAGTAGATTTCTCATCAGAAATCATGCAGGCCATGAGAAAGTGACACAAAATTTTCCCAGTGCTAAAAGAAAAGAATTGTCAAACTGGAAATCAAGATTCTCAGATAAAGGAAACCTAAAAGAATGTCACCAGTAGACCCACCCTAAAAGAATAGCTAAAGGAAATTCTTGAAAAAGAAAAGATACAATAAAAGGAGTCTGAAAACACCAGCAAGGAATAAAAAATACAGAAAAGAGTAAAAACATAGGTAAATAAAATAGACTTTCTTTCTCTT
The DNA here is from genome assembly GCF_030028045.1 of Hippopotamus amphibius kiboko. Taxonomy (NCBI): domain Eukaryota; kingdom Metazoa; phylum Chordata; class Mammalia; order Artiodactyla; family Hippopotamidae; genus Hippopotamus; species Hippopotamus amphibius. Next base: position 97,209,966 of record NC_080203.1, on the reverse strand, counting down.
GAGTTTTCTAAATTTTGACTTTTCAAACAAAAATAGATAACATGTGATGTGGTTCTCAATGTGTGTAGAGGAAATATTTAAGATAGTTGTAGACAGGGGAGAGGAAAACATTTAACAGGGTTATAAGATTTCTGCACTTCACTCAAACAGGTAAAATGTAGACAGTAGTAGTCTGTGATGACTTATGTATGTATAATGTAATACCTAGTTCATGCATTAAAAATTTAAACAAAGAGATATACTGAAAAGATATACTGCCCAGACTGCAAAGTAAATACCTCCAGCCCAGAGTTGTTCAGTACACAACAAGCATAATTGGTCCCCACAGCCCTAGACTCTCACACGCATAATGTTGATCATAAAAAGCAAGTCACAGATGAATATATACAATATTACACCATTTACATGAAGTTTAAAATGTCAAACTGAAGAACGTATTATTTCAGGATACTAAAAATATATAGTAAGCCTATAAAGACAAGCAAGGAAATGAGAAATACAAAAGTTAGGGAAGGGCTGGAGGGTGTGGTTTTGAAGATCAAAGAACACAGAAACTTGAGTGGTCTTGGTAATAGTCTGTTGCTTCAGCTAGATGGTAAATTCATGAGTGTTTTTTAGCCATTTAACAGTCTTTTGTACGTACAAAATAATCCACACTCAATTAAGAAAGAAAACGACATAATAAAATAGGAAAAGCAAATAGAGATTAATTCAGGACAGTAGTAGCCTCTGGAATAATGGAAAGGGATATGACAGAGGAAAGATGTACGGGGGATTAGTAGCATTTACTAAGTTAGCTTGGTGAGTACCTGACACATTTGTCTTCATACCTCATAAACTGGTTACAGATTTTCTTTTGTTTGTGGCTGTCAGAAGATGGAGACCATAAAATCAGCAGTGAACAGAATGGTACCTTAACAAGAATTATTCCCATCTGGGTGAACCTTGTGGTGCCCAGAGAGTGCACAACAGAGACAAAGTCTAAACTTCTCATTCCAGAAAGGCCATAGGTAAGCTTGTAAACAAAGAAGAAATATTTAGCTCCTCTTTCCAGGATTCAAGATGATAACATTAAACGCAATCTAAACCAAGAGTACTAAATATCATAAAAGTTGAGGTGGGAGGGCATTAAAATTCTGAGATATATGTTTTGTACTGAATATCATCTGAAGTGGTTGCAGATACCTCTGTGGAAAATAATGAGATAAAAGAGCCCACTGTTCAAGGACCAGTTGTATTTGTATCATCGTTAGATATAAAAGAGCACCCAGAGAAGTGAAAGGGAGACCATTTCTGTACTTAAACTCTTTCACTGTAATTGTAACAGCAATATTGGAGGAGGCGATTTTATTCTTTAGATTCCTAAATTTCCATCCAGCATTTTCAAGAGTCACTCTGAAGCAATGCAATGTTGGTCACACATACTCTCTTTTCAGAGAATCGGGATGGTGTTCTAAAGAGGTAGTTTTTGAGAAGAGCAAGCTCACGCATATGAAACCACTTAAGTCCTTTGTTGTGACAGTAAATAAGAAGTTGAGTAAGCTATATTTCAACAAAGAAAACTGCTCTGAGAAAGAGAACAAGGGCTCTAAAAGAAACGGTGTCGGGATGAAATCTACTCATGGCTCAGTTCTTCACAAAAGCCTCAGCTCTGTTTTCCGCAGACTAGTGAATGGGTGTAGTGGAATATACTTGTGAGTTACAGGCAGAGAATGTTCCCTAGATCTAGTCAAACACATAGGCAAAGGCAGGAGAATGCTTCTAAAACTTTTAAGCAGTCTTGAGTAAAGAGTGGCTGGGGAGTCAAGGAAGGGAGGGAATACGGGGATATGTGTATAAAAACAGATGATTGAACCTGATGTACCCCCCCCAAAAAAAAAAAAAAAGAGTGGCTGAAGTAGACAGCCACTGTGGTCTGCCTCCCACATTCCCTTCTCCTAGAAAGAGCTCTCCACATTTAAGATAAACGACTCCTTCTCCTATTCCACCCAGGTGCTCTCATTGGGGCAAGCAGCCACACTTGTGACCAGAGAGATGACCTCACAGCCCCCATTTCCACTTTAATTGGAGCAGTCCCTTTCAGAGAGCAAATCCAAGCACCTACCATTCCTCACCTGGATTATTACAACAGGCAACTGGTCTCCCTACTTCCACACTTGTCTCTCCATAGTTCATTCTCAACACAGAAGCCAGTGCCGAATGCTGATCAGATAATGTTACTCCTCCTGGCAAAACCCTCTAGTGGTTGCCCACCCCATACTCTGAGTCAGAGTCTTTACTATGACCCACACAGCCCCATGGAACCTGCCTTAGCTCCCCGGCCGCGTCTCCCACTCCCGCGCCCCGTGCTCACTCCAGCTCATCTGCGGTGACCTTGCTGGTGTCCCTCACTCGTGCCAAGTGCATGCCCGCCTCACGTCCTTTGCACTTGCTATCGTCTGCAATGCCAGTTACCTGCCTGGCTCACCCCCCATCTTCCTTCAAGTCTTTGCTCAAACGTCATTTCCCTCGTAGGGCCTTCCCTGACGGCTCTATTTAAATTGCAACATCATGGACCTAGAGATGATCATACTAAATGAAGGAGGTCAGAGAAAAACGAACACCGTATGATGTCACTTATGTGTGGAATCTAAAATAGGACACGAGCGAACTTACCTACGAAACAGAAACAGACTCACGGACATAGAGAACAGACTTGTGGTTGCCAAGAGCGAGAGGTGGTGGGGGAGGGATGGATTGGGAGTTTGGGATCAGGAGATGCAAACTATTATAATATAGCATGAAAAAACAACGAGGTCCTACTGTATAGCACCAGGAACTATATTCAATATCCTGTGATAAACTATAATGGAAAAGTATATGAAAAATAATGTATGTGTGTGTGTGTGTGTGTGTGTAACTGAATCACTGCTGTACAGCAGAAATTAACACAACATTGTAAATCAACTATACTTCAATAAAATAAATTTCTAAAAAACAATTTCAACATCCATCCCCACCCCCAGAACTCCCTATCCCTCTTTCTGCTTGATTTTTTCTTTCCATAGTGCTTATCACTTTCTAATATGCTATCAAATGTTCCTCTTTACTTTTGTTTACTGTCTGAATTTCCTCCTCTAGAATATAAAAAGAGGGTTTAAAAAAAAGAATTTAAAAAGAGGGTTCTTTCATCGTCTTTCTTCCCCTACTATTTCAGCATCTAGAACAATGTCTGGTGTGTAATAGGTGCTGCATGGCTATTTGTTTTATGAATTGAATGAATGAAATCTGGGAAGAAGAGAGCTGGCAGCTGCTGTCATCCATGGTCCAGTCTTCTGGAAAACCTGTCTGAAAGAGGAAAGCTGACACAGAGAAACCGGCACTTTCCACCATAGTGGGGGACTAGCCTCTGTCACCCTCCTCCCAGAAGTCGGCTGCATTTCCGCCTTTACCAGGATTTTCTACAGGAGCCAATAAACCTCCCTTTTTACCTAAGGTGGTTCCCAGCGGGCTTCTGTCATTTACAACCATGAGAGTTCTGACATGTGAGGGTTCTTTGCACAGACATTTGCAGAGCAAATTTTCCCTTTTACTAAGTAAAAGCCTCTCTGCGTGGTCTACATCCTCCACTCATGCTCTGTTCCATTTTCCGTCCTCAGCTCGTCCTGACTTGTGATGGTACTCGATTCCACATTAGCAGATTTCTGTTGTGACATCATCTGTGGTCATTTGAAATCTCTATGTTCACCAACTTTGTGCAAAGTAGGCTATAGAGACAGGCAGGGTGTACTGCCTCCTGCCTCCTGCTCTATCCCATCCAGCCCTTCACTGATTCAGCTTTATAGCCACCCACAGCCCAAACACCTGACCTCGACACACTCACATATTTGCCTGTGTGGTCCCATCTCCTCTCTCTGCCCCATTACCACTAATCCCACCCCATTGGGCAGGAATTGATAAGAAAGAATAAGGAAACCAAGGGTATTGTGACACATCAAGAACATCTTTGTGACCCATCAAAGTGTCCCAACCTACAGGTTGGGAAACAGCAGCTCAGAAAAGCAGTATATGTGCTGTTCATTTTGCAAAACAGCCAGCCAGCCAAATGCAAAAGGATTCAGAGGATTTACAAGACTGTTTATTGTAAGTGTAAAAGTGTGAATAAACACACGTGATGTTATCTTTGACCTACTTTGTAATTTCTCAGCCAATAGGACTATGCACTCACATACCAGTGCTGGTAACAAGCCCTGTCATTCTTCCACCCAATCATTCATTTAACAAACGTGAATAGAATCCCCGTTATCTGAGTCAGACGTTCCCAGGTGCTGGGCCCTGAGTGGGGCTCCCAGTCTGGAACGAGAGACAGACACACAAGCAGACACACAACTACAGCGTGGTAAAGAACTATGAGGCGCAGGATATTTTGCAAGTGCTATGGAGAAACGTCTCATTTGTTTTGAGGAGCCCAGAAAAAACATCTTGGTGGAGATAATGCCCAGAGATTCATCTTAAAGAATGAATGGAAGTTGGTCCAAGAAAGGAGAGGAGGAACATTCTAAGAAAAGAGGCGGCGTAAGCAAAGGCATGGCGGCACTGTAGTATAAAGGGAAGGCAGGGGTGGCAGAAGGAGAAGGGGGTAGGGGGATAGGGATAGGGCTTAAAGGGCTGAGAATACGGACCTGCGCCTCCCAGCCCCCCCACAAAGAAGGACTTGATACCTCAGCTGTGTGAGTACAGTGGGCAGACAGCCCTCAGCTCCTTCAGGGTCTGCCTCAGCTGCAGAGAACCACCTCACCCCAAATCAGACTATTTTGGGGACAACCCACATACAGGGACGGATTGAGGCAAGGGTATAAAGGCCCGAGCATCTTAGTCCAACTTGGGACAACGTTGAGGGGTCATGTAGCTCTAGAGGCCCCTGTAGTATAGGCTAAAGCTGTCTATGGACCTGCATTGCAGCTTGATGTCTCCCTCTGCCCACTCCTGCTTCCTTCGCCTCCTTTCCACAGGTGTTGATCTCAAGGTTCTCTCCTTAATACACACCCTGCAGGCTAAACTCAGTCTCAGCCTCTGTCTGCTTCGGAAGGGACCCCAACCTGCGACTCGGGCCATTAATGTCTATTAAGAGACTTGGACTTAGAGCTATGCTGGGGTTTTAAAGAAATTTCACTTCCAACACTGCAGCATTATCATCATATGTGTTCATGTTCAGAAACAGTGCTGTCAGACACAAGAGTCTTTCACCTATGCCTGTAACCATGCCTAAGAGTGGCTGCATAAAAGAGGTCCCACTCTGTCCTGCAGTTTGCCCTGAAGGTGACCTGAGTGTGTCTGAGAAGATGGAAGTATCCCTTCTACAGAACGTCGCCCATGACCCAGCCACACTCATCCATCCATTCACTTATTCATTCAAGAAACACGTCCTGAACCTATGCTAGGCACTGTGCGAACTTGGTCCCTTCTTGCCCTGGAGCTCATCTTTAAGATTCCTTTAGAATTCTCAACTATGGTCATTAAAAAATTAGATTGAAAGAAATTTTAGTCATAGGAACGCTGATGTGTATGGTTTGACTTGAAATTCCTTAGCTGTTACCTGAGTCCAGACTCTCTAAGGGCACCTTTGTTTGAGGTTTTGCTTCCCATATGGTGCTTGCAGTGAGAGACAGTGCCAGCCGGAGGGCTGCCAGAACTCTGTGCAGCTATAGTTCCTATTGAGAACTCGTAAGCAGTCATTCTGGACTCCCTTATTTGTGCGATCAGTTTATGAATTATGGGATACAACACGGAAATTCTTGCTTCCAAAAACAAACTCAAAATGTTTGCCCAGAAGTGGCATTCAATTCAACAACATTTATGAAGCTCTTTGTGCTAAGCACTGTGTGACTATAAAGATAAGCAAGGCATACTTCAGCCCCTACCAAGCCCATAGGCAGATGAGACAAGTCCATAAATGATGGACATAATCAATAAAGATACAAGATACGATAAAGGGAAGAAGAAAGGAGAGCGTGGGAGGATCTTGCCCTTGGGCACCTCTTATGTCCCAGGCACTTTATCTGTGTAATTCCATTAAATGTGAACAGCAATCTCATGAGGTAGCCTTTTTTTTTTTTTTCTTATTTTATTGATGAGAAAAACTGAAGAGTCTGTGTTCATCCAGCTAGTTAAGTCAAACAGGCCCAGCCTGCTTGACTCCAAAGTCCAAGCTCTTCCCTTACAACCTGCCAGCTCCCATAACACCATAACAGAAGTATGAAAAGAACATTGTTGGTGGCAGTTCAAGAGAGCAAGGGCTTCTGGGTTTAAAAGTCAGGAAAAACTACCTGGAATAGGTGAGGCCATGAAGTCTGGGTAGAGTTTTAACTAGCTGAGGATTATAGGGAGGGTGTTCTGGGTGAAGAGAACAGTCCCAAAGGTCCCAATGTACAGGAAAGGCCCAAGGACCTACAGGGTGTGTTTCATGTCAGGTTTCCCAGGCAGCAGACTCTGGGATCCAGTTTAGCATTTTGGAAACGTATTAGGGAGTATCCTTGGGATCATCCCCTGTGGAGGAGTCAAGGAAGTAGGATTAGGAAAAGGAAGGTGTTGGGCTGCAATACAGCCACACCAAAAAAAAGGGCTGAGATTATTCTGAAACTCTGTTTCAGAGCTGCCTTGAGACAAGGGGATTGGGTCTTTCTAGCACCCTGAGACACACACTGGTTTTTTTGTTTTGTTTTGTTTTGTTTTTTTGGTTGGTTGGTTGGTTGGGTTTTTGTTTTGGTTTTTTGGTGTTTTTTTTTTAGGGGGGGGGGTGCCACATAGCTTGCGGGACCTTAGTTTCCTGACCAGAGATTGAACCTGGGTCCCCAGAAGTGGGAGCACGGAGGCTTAACCACTGGACCTCCAGGGAATTCCCCCTCCCCCTGCCCCACCCCCGAACACACACCTTTGACCAGTCATTGGGTGTAGCCTGTCCTGGGAAGGGAATGTGAACCTTGGGTGAGGTGGGTGTCTTCATCTGAGAGCAGACTGCGTGGGAACCGTCATCCACCAACACTCCTGGCGGCTGGGGGAGTGGGTACCTGAGTCCCAAAGGGAAATTCTGGATGGCTCACCACGAAGTTCACTACAAGATGTGTGTCCTGGGCAGTAAGCAGGCTGCTCTGGCCAAACACAAGAGTGCAGGACTAAGAAAAGAATGTAGTTGGAAAGTTGAGAGGGGGTGGACACTGAAGGCCAGACTTTGTGTTTTATAAAGAAGGAAAAAGAGTCACTGAGTTTTGCGTGAGGCATGGTCGTGGCTAGAAAATGCACTTGTCATAATGCATGGGACATCTGAGACTGGGGAGAACCTAGAGGAGAGCCAATGGGTTCTTCCATAGTCAAGGCAGAAGGTCAAGAGGGGAAGACAGACCAGGTGGCAGTAGTCATGGGAAGGAGGGGATGGAGGTGGCAGAAGCATTAAGGATGCACAGAACTTGCATGCTAAGCACTTTCTACAAAAGACCTACAAGAATGAAAAAGAGATGCTATCTTACCGTGGTTCAACCATTCCATGGAATATTAACCAGCTTTTCAATGTAAAGTCCACATAGGCAGGGCTTTCTGTTGTTATCTAGAGCGATGCCTGGCAAATAGCAAGTATTTGTATCAGTCAGATTTTGCTGTGTTGGAGCCGAGTTACAAAACTTCCAAAATCTCAATGGCTTACAGCAAGGAATGTGTATGTTTTGCTCACGGTTCTACAGTCAACTATCGTAACTCTGTTTGGGCTGTGGGTTGGGTTCGGATCTACTCCACGCACCTTCCTGTGCCAGGGACCAGGCTGAAGAATGTGAGGGAGGGCAGGAACGCAAGAAGTCTAGCAGAACTCGCAATGCCTCTAAAAGCTTCTGCTAGGATCTGACACGCTGTCACTTCTACCGCGCACATTCCATGGGCCTAAGTAAGTCTTATGAGCAAGCTCCGCAACGATGGGGCAGGGAAATATACTCTTCCCCTGAGGAGCTGGGGAAAGGAGAGTGAATATTTGCTGAACAACAATAAAATCCACAGTAGTGCTCAATAGATATTTGTTGAATGATTGTATGAATCAATCCACGTGTGCTGATATGGAAAGATCCCTAACACAGCCCGTTAAGTGGAAAAGGCAAGTTACAAAGCAATACATACCCTACTATCCAGTTTATAAACACACATACCAAAAATAAAACCACACACTGATATATATGCACATATTTTTTCATAAATGCATAGAGAGAAGGAGCTGAAAGTAGATACACCCAACAGTTAACAGTGTAACTTCTGGAAAGGGGCATCATTGGGTAGGAATAAAGGGGAACATTTACTTTTTTATCATTTGAAAACTTTGTATGACAAGAAGGTATTTGTGCTTAATTTGGATGGTTTTTTAAAACATTTTGAAAAAAGGAAGAAGAAAAAATAAGGCAATGTCCATTGTGAAGCTCTTCACACAGTCCGGATTGGAAAAATGTCAAATGAGCAATTTGGAGGAAGGAAGTTAATGTCATAGTAAGAGTGACAAATTAATAACAAAATGTGCCCTCTTATAATTGTTCAGTTACTGCTCTGACATTTAAAAAAACATTACAACCTTTATGGTAAGTGCCTTTATCTGTCTTATGAAATGATTATGAAATTACTTTGACAGTATCTTGCACTTAGGTTGTGTAAAAAGGAACATTTACTTAACCCATGCCACTGTACATAGTAGATAGTCAGCGTTTGTCATACTTAACAAGCAAAAATCCTAGCAAGTCTATTAATAGTTTAGTATTTCCAAATTACATAGGAATATCAAGTCTTCTTAATGAAGAAAAATATCCTCTAAATGGCATTCTTTATCTTGAAGATGCTGCAATAAGCTCTTCTGTAAAATAAATTGGGCATTCAACATTCCACTCCTTTCTCTAGAACCTCATGTTTTACCAGGGTAGTCATGAATATAAACTTTCTGAAAGACTCACTTCATCAGGTAAGATCTTAGAACATCTAACCAGGGCTGTGATGGCTATTTTTCAAAACTAACATCTCAGCAACCACACAAAGGATCACTGTTTAGTGGCTGAGGTCTTGGAAAAAAAGTAAGTAAATCAATTGGCCTCCACACCCTCACTGACTTTCTACACAGTGCATCCAAGATCTTAGATGAGTGAAAGACATTTCAAAGAACAAACACCAACCCCATTCCTCCCTCAAGAGAAAACAACAAATAGGCAATTTTTAAATCTGGTGTTTTTAGGTCAACTTTAAGGGGTTTTTTTACTTGCCACTAGTCATTTCTGTTTTGGATGTGATTTTCAAATGTGGGGGTTCAGAAGTTCAAATGTGTTAAATTATCCGAGGTTGAGCTCACCAGTTGGACTGGCTTGTGACAATCAGATTCACAGGAGGTTCACTTATAATCAGACCATGAGTTTATTCATTTCCACTACCCTACCAAATACCTCCCAGAGTAGGGGTTTCACTTGCTATATGCACTCCTATCCCAGATAAAAAAGGCAAAATTAAGTCCACATGATTGGTCGACAAACACTTGATTCAAGAACAGGGAACTATGTGGTTTAAATAAAGGTGATTGATTTGTGGGACCACGATAAACTCACTGCTAATAAAAATATCTGCCTGGTTGATTTTACACCTGGGTCGGTCTATTGGAATAAGCCTCTTCCCTGATGGTGTCAGGGGAGCCTGAAAAACTATCCTCATCAACTCCTCATTAAAGGTTTAGTTCCAATGTTGGCCTGTGGCTACTGGGGGTGTCCCCAACCACCCACTGGTTTTGATTTCCAGTTATGTTACTGATGTTAGTTACTTTCTTTCAATCGAAAGTATTAGGAAGTTAAAACTCAAGATTAGGTAAAAAATGTAAGTTATCTGCTCATCCCTGAACCAATTATAGTGGCCAAAGGGATAAAATATGCTCATTGTCTGGGCCTGGGTTTCTCAATCACCCCTAGGATGAATCCTACCCCCAACAAATCGCAAGGGAGTGCAGAGTTTCTCCATTGGAAAAGAAGAAAGATTGGATGCTAAGCAGGCAAATAACAGTAAGAAGAAGAACAACAACAGTAAATGTCTCCTATACCAACTTTGTGCTTGAGATTTTTGGCCACACTCGCCTCCCCAGCTCAAAGTCACTTTCAGCGGGTAGAGAAACTTTGACACCAATCACAAGTGCAATGATGAATTGCTGATTCCCTCTGGGAGGAAAAGCAAAAACACAGAAAGGGGCCATTGGAATAGGCTAAAGGCTTAACTTCGTTTCAATAATTTTAAGGTTTATCTTTCTATTTGCCTCTTAGCCTATTCCGATAGCCCGTTTCTGTGTTTTTGCTTTTTTTTTCACCCAGTTCCTATTTCCTAGAAGCTCAGTATCCAGAAGATAACATGACAACTTAATATAACAAATAATAATTATGCAAGTCCTACGTGCATGGATTTAAAGATTACAATTTCAAATTTAAAATGTTGGTGCGTCAACATAATTTATGCCCGGTGAAGATATTAGGAATTAGGAAGAACAGGGAAAGTTACGAGAATCAAGGAGTCTGGGTCATTATATGGGAGACCGACCCACAGCTAATGTAATGAGCTGGTTCCCTCACTATTTGGGGTTAGAATTTGACCTAGAAAAGAAGGAACTCCATAAGTAGTTACAAACTGGGTTCCAATCTAGGCTTTGCCACTAACTAGTAATATAGCCTATGCCAAGTTACTTAAAAAATAATCAAAATCAACATTTCTTCAGCTCTGACTTGGTACCAAGCACTTTACATACATAATCTTTAGGCTTTGTAAGAACCCTGGAGAATATGCATGACTAAATCCCTCAAGTATCAAATGCTATCAATGGTAAGACATCATCAATGTAATAGCAGCTTTATAGGATGAAAAATACAAGGCGGCAGTTATGATACACTTCAATTTCAAACATTAAAATAAGAAGTGAAAATAAAAGGCTCCTTAGAACACAAGAAAATGGAGTGTGATCCCATTTTACATATGAGAACACTGAGGCTTAGAGAGGTTATGTAACTTATCTGTTCAAAGTCACACAGCTTATTTCTGGACGTAGGAGCCAGAAATCTAATCCAGGTCCATTTAACTTCCACTTACCACACTGTGCCTCCAATGTCACAGTTCCTAGGTTTCCTCGTGTATAAAATAGGGATGGTATTAGGTACCTCCCAAGATTATCATGAAAATCAAATGGTATCTATGAAAACATAAGTGCCTAAGAGGTAATCGGTGCTTATTATTCTTTTTAAAAACAAAACAACCATAAAAATGTGCCAAGTGGATAGAAAAGAAGACATTAAGGGGGCTGGGGATTAACAAAATAGGAACCAGGCAGATTTTAAATTAAGGTAACTTTTGCCTTGGGCAGGATTTCTTTTAAATATCCTTCTGTCCAAGAGATCAGTCCCATATTACATTGGGTTTCCATATTATAAATTTGGGTTTCAACTGGTTGAGTTGTAGGTGCCAGGTACTACATTCAGTTTGCTCAAATAGCCAAGGACTTCCTTTGCCCAGACTCACCCAAATTAAACAGTGAATTTTTTCCAACTTTACTTGATAAGGACCAATTTCTTTATTAAAATGTTTAAACACAACTAAATGTAAAATCAAAAAAAAAAAAAGACAAAGTCTGGTATAAATTCTGAATCAGTTGAGTGTTTTTTTTCCCTCTATCCCTTAACTGTTTGCATTCCTAATCCCTTTCTTTTATTCCCATGCTCCACTTTAAAGAGGAAATGCTCACTTGCTTTATTCTATGCCAAAAGTCTTTCCTTAATACAAGATAAGGCCACTCAACTGACTCAATCTTATTATTTGCTGTGATTACTTTCTCAACCCTCTCCAAATTTGCCCTTATTACAGTTTTTATTGCTGTTTTCTTTCGGTTCATTTAAAGTGACTATTCTCCTTTAAAAAAGGGGAGAAAAAAAACAAAAAAATAAAAAAATAAAATAAAAAAGGGGAGAAATAAGCTTTTTCATTAGAAAAGCCATGCATTGCGGATTGCCAACCACATACTTCCTTTGTCTTTCAACACTCTGCTCACTCTCTGGCATGATGAAATTCATAGGGCTTCCTTTATGGTGAGCATCTCTGTTAGTTTCCTAGGGTGCTACAACAAATTACCACAAACTGGATGGCTTACAACAATAGAAAGGTATTATCTCAGTTCCGGAGGCCAGAACTCTGAAACCAAGGTGTCAGTAGGGCCATGGTCCATCTGAAGATTCTAGGAAAGACTCCTTCCTTGCCTTTTCCAGCTTCAGGTGGCTGCTGGCATTCCTTGGCTTATAGACACATCACTCCAATCTCTGCCTCCATAGTCACACGGCCTTCCCCTACGTTTTCCCATGGTGTTTCTCCTCTTATAATAAAGGCACGTGTCTTTGGATTTAGGACCCACCCAGTTAATCCAGAATGATCTTAAGATCTTTACTTAACTATACCTGCAAAGACCCTTTTTCCAAAAAACATCACATTCAAGGAACCAGAGGCTAAGATTCAGAGATATCTTTTGAGGGACCACCACTCAATCCACTATATCATCCAACTCAAAGAGATATCACTTTTAATCTAATAACCACTTAAATCCTATAATTGTTCCCCCTCCTTTTTTTTTTCACTTTTCTGTATTTTTGTTATGAGTATATATTTTATATATGATGGAATAAAAAAAAGACTTTTTAAATGTATAATTCTTTAATGTTCCCTAGTTTCCAATATTTGAACATCACTCAGAAGTTTACAAAATTTCTTTCCATTTATATCTCCTTAGATGCTCCCAGTGACTCTGGGTGACAGGCCTAACAAATATCATCACTTTAGAAATTCAGAAACTGAGGCTCAAAGACTTGTCCAAAATCTCCTGTTACTACAAGCTGAGGCTTCCTGAATCTTCATCTTTTCATTACACATCAGATAACAAAAGGTGATTTTTAGAAGTTTAAATATATACGGAACGTGCTCATCTTGAGTATTAATCTTGATAGAAGTGAGAAACCCCACTAGCATTTAATCTTTAGGACTTTATTAGCTCACTCAATGTGATGGCATCTAACATATATTTGGAAACGATTTATTTGTAGTCATCTGGTTGACGCATAACCTCTGACCTCCAGTAGCTCATTCTTATATAGTTATCTACATAAGTCCAGTACAGGAATGGTGATAGTCTGAGTGGTTTTCATGAGTGTCTTCTTTCCTTCTGAAATTGAGGATGTCTTAGTCCATTCAGGCTGCTATAACAAAACATGGTAGAACCATGCTGGTAAATAGACATGCTCAGCCCAGTAGGAGGACTTCCCAAAGAGGGTCACTTTGCAAAATGCACAAAGGATGTGCTTCTCCCTTTTAGAAGGACGAGGTGTGCTAGAAAGCTGGTATGAAGGAAGAAAATAACAACTATTATCTTCCCATGAACTTTAGAGAAAACAATACGCAGTTGTCACGAGTAGTGTAACCTTTGGACTGCTCTGGAATGCAATATCCTTTCCAAGTGGGCAAACTCTTGATGGTGTTGATTTGGTTTTGTGTTTGCTTCGAATAATAAAAGGGAAGTGGGAGATTTCTGGTGGCAGGCAGCCAAGCCATTCATCTAAAGATTTGGTATGTGTGCTTGTGTTTGCTTTGAATTATATGTTATTCCCATTTAATCATTTATACTGACTTTAAAGAAGTAAATAGCACCTATGTGAAAAGTTAAATTTATCATGCACTACATTCAGTGATTGCTTCAGAAGTTTCCCTTTTCAAAGAAAACGGTGATTTGTCTAACCTCAATCAAATCCAGTGTGTATGGAACAGAAGATCACAAAGCCAGAGATGAAATAAATAGCACCTGCTGGGTCCTTTGGGAGGTACATAAATTATGAGGGGGAGAAGTCTTCAGTAAGTGTAATATAATGCACATCTCCATGTGTTATCTGTTCTATGGGCCTCTCTTGCTTTTCCTCTCTCTCTCTCTCTCTCTCTCTCTCTCTCTCTCTCTCTTTCCATTTGTAGGCCAAAGGCTCTACAGACTTCCTTCTGGCCTCCATTTCAGCACTCCACACATGCACAATGCCATACCCTAGGATCCTATAAGAAGAAAAGATGACCTCCCAAACACTAGATGTTAGTTATTATCACAGCTTGCACCCTAAAGGAATTCTCTATAATGAAGATAGACATACAGAGCAGAAGTTCAGTTGCACTGGTTCCCTGGCTCAGGAAAGGTGTTGAACAGACTCATCGCAACACTGGTCCTCATAATGGTGGTGCCTCTTCCAAATCCCCTTTTCTGGGCCAGTACACCCATTCCCCAGCTGCCAGGAATGGTGGCTGCGGAGAGCTCACAGCTGTCCCCTTCTCCAGAGAATTGCTCTTGGCCAAATAGAACCATCTGGCAAGGAAGATTACACCTTACCCCATGCTGCGTGCAAAGTAATAAAGGCAGGCCCCTTGCCTCAAGATGCAACAAATTGTGTGGTGTAATAACAAGCTGCGGAGCTTCCCGTGGGATCCAGCTAAAGCTGGTCGTCAGGTGAGACCACCTCCTTTCTTAATGTTGTCCTCTGCTCCATCCTTCTCCCACCCTCTTTCTCCTGAGAACACTCCCCCAATAAACTACTCATCCAAGATTCTCTGTCTCAGGTTCTGCTTCTAGAACATTGCGGAAGACACTTCTTTTATGTGGAGAGCAAGGGTAATGCTAGGCAGCAGTAGTGATACCGAGCAGGACCCTGTGGGGCTCCTGGGCACAAAAGCCTTTCTATGGCCCCCGTTTCTTAATTACAGGAAACAGGCTTCATTCAGCCTCCCAGACCCTCCCTGAGTTCCAATGCGCAGATTCAAACAGTTACTAATTAGGGAATGGAAGGGATGCGGAGACAAGGGAGGAAGAGTCAGGAAACAATAGTGCAGCCTTGGGGCAGGGTCCCGGTTCCCCCTCAAGGGATACAGATAAGAATATCTTTGAGCTGTTCTGCAGACTCTGAAACCCCCACCAGGTGGGAGAAGTTAACTGTATGCTGCCCACAAGCACGGAGACCCCAGACAGGTTGGAACCAGAAGGCTGATGATGCTGACGCCCACGTCCCTCACCACCAACCAATCAGAAGAATGTCCATGAGCTGACCACGCCCTCTTTGAACCATGGCTATAAAACTTCTCACTACCCACTCCAGGCCCGGACACACAGTTTTGAGGGCGTTAGCTCACTGTGGCCCCCTCTGCCTGGCAAAGCAATAAAGCTATTCTTTTTTGCTTCACCCAAAACTCTATTTAATTCAGTGTTGGGCTACAGAGGCCAGATTCAGCTTCAGAAATGCTGCCTCTTTTCAGCATCTGCACTAGGAGACATGCACTCTGCCCTCTGACCCAAGTTAGAGTCTCCCTCTCTCTCACCCTGTAGTCCATGAGCCACCAAATAAAACCTCTATCTCCTCAGCATCTTGTCATTCCAAGCCCTCCCTAGTCACCAGCCCAGTTCAGGCTCTCATGGTTTCTTAGCCAGCTTAATATAATGTCTTCCTAACTGGTCTTCCTGACTTCAGGCTTAGGAGCTGCCTGCTGGAATCTTTCTGAATGACAGATATGATCATGTTACCTTATCCTCAAGCAATCTCATAGGCTACCTTATTACTATCAGAGTAATAATAATTGCCACCCTTTATTGTATACTAAGTGATTTACATTCATCTTCCTATCCTGTAAAGTAAAACTGCAACAAAGTTCTAATTTTCTTCTTTCACAGGTAAGAACATTGAGTTTCTGGAAGGGTAAGGACTTCACCTTACCCAAGGTCACACAGCTAGTAAAGGGTTGATCTGGAAAGAGTTCTAGCGGACTCCAAAGTCATGCTCTTAATCTCATCACTAGGTTACCTCTCAATAAATCCAGACTCAGCATTCTGGCTTATAAAACCCTTTGTGGACAGGACCCAAAATAGTTTTTCAAATTTCTCTCTCCCAATTCATCATATTCCCCACCAAGCTGCACCAGAAAACTTGCCATTCCTTCAACATACTTCTTTCCTACTCCTGCTGTTTTATCTGACTAGAAGACTCTTTGCGCATACCTACACTTGCCACACCCTTATGGCAGACGATACATTCTCTTTGACATTGTGACCTTGATGCTCTTCCCATCGAGAGCTGGGGCCGATGACCTCTTCCCTTGAATCTGGGTTGGCCATAGTGACTTTCTCATTAACAATAGAATGCGGCAGAAGTGATGCTGCGTGACTTCCAAGGTTAGTCCACACTACTTCTGCCTGAGGCCACCATGCTACAGAGGCCCTGTGTAGGCACTCCAGTGGCAGCCCAGCTCAGCTCCCAGCTGTGTTCCCACTGACAGCTGGCATTGATGTCAGCCCAGTGAGTGGGCCATCTTGACTGTCCAGCCACGTGAGCCTTCAGATGACTGCAGCCCCAGTCACGTCTGATTGTAACCACTTAAGAGACCCCAAGCAAGAACTGCTCAGCTGAGACCTACCTGAATTCCTGAACAGGAGATTTTTAACAGAGTAAAATGATTATTTAATGCCACTAAGTTTTGGGGTAAATTGTTACACAACCACGGTAACCATGATAGCCCTACAATCTTTCAGGACCCTAAGTAAATGTCAATTCCTGTAGGAATCTTCCCTAGTCTGATTTAATTTCTACCTCCTTGAAACTCTCAGAAAAAAATTGGCTTCTCAAATATGCCACTTATTACAGTTGGCCTCATATTAAAGTTATTTGTATATTTGCTTTTTCCCCCAATCCACACATCTTGAGCGTAGGAAGAGTGCAGTATTGATATTCATTAATCTTTATATTCCATAACTACTAGCCCCATGGCTGGTATCAAGTAGATACTTAATAAATGTTTGTTGTCCTGAACTAAATTGAGGAGATAAGGAATATCTTATTCCCCACCAACAGGGGAGAGTTATAAATCTCTTGGCCTGATGGAACTACAGTCTTTTGCTACATTCCAGACCCAAATAGAAGAGTAAAACTTGCCAATAAAAGAATAAAAAGCCCTCATTAAATAGGAGAGATTGTATTGTGTTGTATCATCGAAGAGTATGGGTCCTGCCAGTCTGGGTAGGAATGTTAGCTCCACCACTTCCTAGCTACATGATCACGGGAAGCTACTTCTCATCTTGGGATTTCAGTTATCCCCTCTATAAAATGGATTGATAGTGCCCACCAACTAGAGTTCTCATGAGGGGAAAATGAGAGAATTTCTGTAAAGCTTTTAATTTGAAGCTTCGATAATAAACTTTCAATAAATGGTAGCTATTCATATTATAGGTGGTGAGTATACATTAAAATTCCTGAGACAACATCCGTTTCACAGTTTCATTCTTTTCTACATAATGATTTGTCACATAAATTACTAAAAGCTATTTGTAAGGTTCCTTTTAAATATATTCACAGACCATAAATAATCCTTTGCCAGACCATTTGTCCTGATTTTTGTTTGAAAAAATATGGTCACCATATCCATAGACAGAGGACCAAAATCTCCTACCTTTGATGGGTCACCCTCTGTGCTGTGTGTACCATGAGGGACAAAGCCTTAGTCACGTCCACATGCCAGCAGTGCTCAGAGGAAGGAGAGTATCTTTTTTCTTTTTAATTAAAAAAATTTTTTTTAGTTTATTTTTTTGTGGGGCTGTGTTGGGTCTTCGTTGCTGCTCGTGGGCTTCCTCTAGTTGCAGAGAGCGGGGGCAACTCTTCGTTTGCGGTGCGTGGGCTTCTCATTGAGGTGGCTTCTCTTGTTGAAGAGCATGGGCTCTAGGTGCATGGGCTTTAGTAGTTGCGGCTCACGGGCACTAGAGCACAGGCTCACTAGTTGTGGCACACAGGCTTAGTTGCTCCGTGGCATGTGGACTCTTCCTGGACCAGGGCTTGAACCTGTGTCCCCGCATTGGCAGGTGGATTCTCAACCACTGCGCCACCAGGGAAGTCTGGAAGGAAAGTATCTTAAACTGGATTTGATTGCCAGCTTCTGATCTCAAGCTGTAGTTTGGACTGTAGATAATTCTTCCTACAGACACTAGATGAGGCAAAACCCCAGAAGTGGCATTGAGAAGCAAAATGTAAATACAGTACTAAGTGATGCGCAATTCCAGGGCTCACCATTTACACTGATGAATTCCAGGGGGTGCCATTCACATAGGATACAATGTTATAGTGTCTTTTGGAGTTGTGCAAAAACATGGCAGCCTAGATCTTGGAACATGTGCCCTTACCCAATCTGCCTTCCCTACTGCAGAAGAAGAAAACAAAAGAGCTGGGACTTCCCTGGTGGTACAGTGGTTAAGAATCCGGCTGCCAATGTAGGGGACACGGATTTGATCCCTGGTCCGGGAAAATCCCACATGCCTCAGAGCAACTAAGGCACTGCACCACAACTACTGAGCCTGTGCGCCGCAACTACTGAAGCCCATGCGCCTAGAGCCCATGCTCCACAACAAGTGAAGCCATCCCAATGAGAAGCCCGCGCACTGCAACAAAGAGTAGCCCCCACTTGCCACAACTACAGAAAGCCTGTGCACAGCAACAAAGACCTAAGGCAGCCAAAAGTAATAATAATAATAAATAAAATAAACTTAAAAAAAAAAAGCTAAAAGCACACTCCACCCCAATTTGCATCTGTAAGTTTTCTCAAGTGTGGGTACCAAGAAGTACTTTATTCTGGAAAAGATGATAAATAATTTATGCAATGATTATTTTCCAAGACGTGAAGACATACTCTCAAACTATTATCTAACATGAAAGGCTCAAAACAGACCTGGCTTTCTTATTTTTCCAAAGCAGAGAAAACTCTTTCAGTATAAACTTTTCTTAAACAAATGTTCCAATTTTCTTTTCTCAAAAAAGCACCCCTTCTGCCCCAAAACAAATAAGCCAATAATGTTGTTCACAACCCTACTCATTATACAACATCAACATTTATGAGCAGGAAAGCAGTGGGGGAACGTAATGAAAGCGGATCATTTGAAACTTCCTCCCCAAATGATTTTAAACATAATGAGGGTTTTTAAAAAAATAATCCTTGGGGACTTCCCTGGTGGTCCAGTGGTTAAAACTCTGCACTCCCAGTGCAAGGGGTCCAGGTTTGATCCCTCGTCAGGGAACTAGATCTCACATGCATGCCACAACTAAGAGCCCACATGCCGCAACTAAAGATCCTGAATGCAGCAACAAAGATCCTGTGTGTCACAACTAAAACCCAACGCAGCCAAATAAGAAAATAAATAAATATAATATTAATAATAATGATAATAATCCTTGGGAATTTCCTGGCAGTCCAGTGGTTAGGACTCGGTGCTTTCAATGCTGTGGCCCAGGGCCAATCCCTGGTCGGGAAACTAAGATCTGGCAAGCTGCGCAGTGCAGCCAAAATCTCATCATCATCCCTGGCTTAGTTCTATAATGTGTGCATTTTGTATTATGTGTGCAGATTCCTTTGGGTGGCTTAGGTAATACAAAGCCGATGCTGAGCCATAACGCTGGACTACACTCAGATAAACCCAGAGGCAATATGTTCACAGTATAGAATCTTCTAGCACTGAGGGTCTTGGAAGATCTTGCTTAAGTCCATCCTAACTGCCTCTGCTCCAGGGTCTCCGTTTCCTTTTATGTTGTCCTCAGTGGAAATGGGAAAACTCTGTACCACTGAAACCCCTCCATATAGGCAGTCAGTCCTTCCTCTTTGAGTACAGATCATTGAGTTCCCAAACATTTCCCAGTCAAGAAAACCCTGCCACCCACAGGCTCTGGCTTTCTTTTATTGGCTGTTTATGCCAGCCCCTTAATGAACTGAGAGATGGAGGCAGTGAGAGGGGAGTACAGGCCTTTGTTAGTGTAAAAGAATTGGAATAGGACAATGTAAAGAATTGGTGAAAAGTGGGGCTGTTGGCATGTGAAGATCAGGAGCCCTTCTTCTGGGCCTTCTGTACAAAATGTACTGCCCGAGTGTTGAAACCTTTCATCAACATGAAGGAGAGCTCTCTGATAATAATAATTACAATTCCTACTGCCTTTTCAATACTCTTTACCCAGGACCGAACACATTGAAGATAAGTATTATTATTACTGTTTTCCTGAAAATGAAACCAAGACTCAGAAAGATAAGGACATAGAGTTAGAAGGCAGCAGCTGGGATTGGATCTCAAGTGTGCTGACCTGAAAGCCCACAGCAGGCTGCCTCTGGCTTATGCAAACCACACTGCTGCTTAAACCATATACCCCCTAAAAGCATCAGTCAAATTTGGACTCAGAAACAGAATCTCCTGGAGTCCCAAATATTTTCCTCCCATCTAGGTATTCCGTGCTTTGTCAAGATTTAAAAAATTGAGACCTTATATCTTATGTCCTAAAATATACTAACCCTTCCTACCCCTTCCCTTTGGCTGTGGCCCTCCCCACCATCTACTTTTCAGCACTCTCTGGCACCCACAGCAAGTGGAAGGGCCCTGGGGTCAGTGGTCGCATGGCTGTTGAGATGGAAGCATAACTTTTCAAGCGGACAGTTGTCCTCGTTCCTCTAGGAACAAACTCATTTTTAGAAGTAGAAGTACACTGTTCCAAATACACTATCACCCAAATAAGATACAGCATATATTCACTCTTTCACTAATATCTGATGAGCAATTAATATGATAAAATTTCCCCTAACACTTCTTTACATTGTTAGGATGAATCTAAACTGGTACAACCTCTACGGAGGCAACTGAGCAATATCTATGAAATTTATAAAAATTACATGTGTGCCAAGAAATCACATATTATATGATTTTATTTATATGAAACATCCAGAATGGCAAACCCATAGAGACAAAAAACAGAGTGGTTGGTTGTCAGGGGCTGAGGGAAATGATGGCTTACTGGGTATAGTCTTATTTGGGGGTGTTAAAAAATTTTTAGAACTAAACAGGGGCGTTGCTTGTACAGCATTGTGGATACATGAAATGCCACTGAATTGTATACTTTGATATGATGTTTTATGTTATGTCTATTTCACCTTAATTTAAAAAATGTGATTTAACAAAAAAAATTACACGTGCACATACCATTTGTCTTAGACAAGGCTCCCTAGAAACAGAGGCTGAAACAGGGATTCTTGTACAGATGACTTATTGAGAGAATGTTCTCAGGAGAAACCCGCAGGGGAGTAAGGGAAGCAGGATGGCAGGGGAAGTAGATAGGGCAAGATGTGGCTTGAGATCTGTCTAAACTCGGCCTCATCCCACAAGGAGCTCTTGAGTGAAAATTGCACCACAGAGGCTGTTCTGCCCAGAGACAAGGAGGCTGGCCTGTGATACCCACACTTCTGTAAGTCATTGGCCAGGGGCTATCCCCAGAAGGGCGTGTAACTTACGAGACGTCTGTGGGCCAGGCAGCAACTGTCAGTCTTAGTTCCCCAGAAAAGAAAGCAGGTGTGGGGGACTTCCCTGGTGGTCCAGTGGTTAAGACTCTGTGCTTCCACTGCAGGGAGCATGGGTTCCATCCCTGGTCGGGGAACTAAGATCCCCTGATCCCGCATGACACCAGTCCCATAAAAGAGATCAGGGCTAGGCACCTGGCCAGCACTTGACCCAGTGATTCCATATGTAGTAATTTATGCACACATGCAAATTTACTCATTGCAACATTGTTTATAATAGGAAAAGACCCACCAGCAAGTGACTAGTTAATTACATTCTGGTACATCCATACAATGGAATATTAAGTGGATGTGGAAAAAATAAGAATAAGGAAAATCTCCATGTGTGAATATGGAATGACTTTAAATATATATTTTTTTACCTAAAAATAGCAAGGTACAGAATACAACATGTATAGTATGCTACTATATATGTTTTCTTTAAGAACATAAAAAATAAAGAACATATATATATATATGTATTTGTTTCTATATACTTAAGTTAACCCTGGAAAGATAGACAAGAAACTGGAAACACTGTTGTTGAAAGAGTGGGAAGGAGAGTTTTCAGTGTATATCACTCTGTACCTTGTGAATTTTATATTATATGAATATATTACCTATTCAAATGAAATGAATGAAGATGGACGTCTAGGTAGGTAGGTAGGTAGATAGATAAATTGATTTGCTCTGAGACCGAGCCAGAAATTTCTGCCACTCCTTTGACTACCAAAAGAAGCAGAACCAGGGGACATTTTAAAACTCAGTTGTTGAGACTTCACTGGCGGTCCAGTGGTTCAGACTCCACACTTCAAGTGCAGGGGGTGCCAGTTTGATCAAGATCCCACATGCTGTGTGGAGCGGACATCAAAAAAATTTTTAAATAAATAAATAAATACTCAATTGTTTTCTTATCCAGAAGCAACTTCCTGTCTCATGATTGCTGATGTATTCCCTGCACTTGTGTGTAATTTCTGGTTTAACTAGTAGCCTCTTATTTTCTGATACAATATTTCAGACCCTCCACCATTCCTATTATTCATATCTCTCCATGGAAGTTTGATTTCTTTATCAAGATGAAGTCAATTAACTATTGCAACTGCAACAAGCTCCCTTTCGGAATTCTGAGCCAAGTTAGAGTCCCAGCCTATAACTGAAAAATTTTATAATTGAAAACTGTATTAATCAGAGGGTTAACTTTATCAGTCAGATCCTAATAGATGTCTCAAGACAGAATGGCTCTGTGGCTAAATAAATTTAAGCTAAATTTATTTAGATTTCTGTACTGCAGGACTTATCAGAGCCTTTAATGTTACAACATGCATTTTCAATCTCTTAAGATACAGAATTCTCTCTAAAACTATTTGACTGCAGAATTGGAGAAGGGCTCAGCTAGGCTGTTCTTGTTTGAACTCTTTCAATGACTGAAGTCAGCTAAAGACTCAACTGAGCTGCATGTGCAAAATGACTCACTCATACACCTGGCAGTTTGGTTGTTGGCTGGGAGTTCAGTGGGCTGTCAGCCGGAGCACCTCCACGTGGCCTCAACAGCATGCGGGTCTCAGAGTGGTTGGGTTTCTTACATGGCCCCTGGTGTCCTCCACAGCAAGTGTCCCAAGAGAACTAGGCAGACATTGCATTGCCTCAAAAGTTATGTGAATCACTTTGCTAGTTCTATGGATTACAAATGAGTCTCTAACGACAGTACAGATTCAGGGGGGGAGGCCATAGAACCCACCTGGGAAGGGTGCCAAAGGATTTGCGGACATATTTTAAAACTGCCACAACTCATTATTACTTTGATTGTACAGGTGGGACCCAAAAATGTATTTGACCAAAAACAATTGACCCATGTTGCTGAAAAGACAAAGTGGTAGTATATGCATTTCAGCCTCAAATACAGGGTTTCCTGAAGTACTTGGAGGATGCTGTATAAACACACATTGCCATTTAATCAAAGGCAAAGCTGGTTTCTGCACAGACCTGCTCTAGACTGTGAATCATGTCTTTTTATCGTAGAATCAGGCCATGTGTTAACTGCGTGTTTCACTGACTCATTTCTTTAAATTGACAAATAAGACTGGTTGCAAGATTAATTACAGTGTATAGGAAAGAAAGAGCTGTCAATTGTTCTATGTCAGTCTATTTGATAATCGTACCATTTATGGCAACTATGAAGAAATGATAGCATTTCTGATCAATAAATTTCACCATGTTTATGAATACTGAACTTGCATCATTTTTGCAACTAAAATTTGAAGGGATGAAATAATGCTCTATGGTTTACTCTGACAAATAAAATATGAAAACCCATTAATCTTTAGTATAGGAATTTTGAGTTCTTTGTTTAGACCATCATTATTACTTCAATCTTTCAATGATATTTGTCTACGGAAGTGAAGTTGGACATCTAGCTAAAAGAAAATGCTGACTTCCTTTACCACCTGACTAAAGGAAGAAAATACCAGACAGATTTTATTTCATCAGGACAGTGAATCAAAATTGAGGACCGCACCTTAAGCATATTACGATGGTGAAGTTCCCTATCAGCAAGTCTGAGGATTATGTAACCACTATAAGTAACTTGTCTCCAGTCCAATAAAATGACATTAGCAGCAAAAGCTCAGGGCGTGTGAGTAATGCATAATTAACACATTTTGAAAATCATGTGACTAAGGCAAGTAAACCTTTCACAATCTCTTGATGTACAAGGAAGACTTCACATATTCAGTGAGGAGAGGTGAGCAAAAAGGCTGACTGAAGAAGAGGTTTGAAAAAGGTGGGATAATTTTCTGAGTGGGAGGAAGGCATGGGTCTTTGTCCCAGGTCCTTGTGCATTTGGTTAAGTCAATCGCTCAAGGACACACAGGGGGCAAAAGTGTTTCTGTCGCCTCCCGCCACGCTGGCAATAACGACACCATTCATGGATCAGCAGTTAGCAGTCAGCTGGGGCAGGAGAGCACATCCTTATTGGCAGCACGAAAATCAGGGCTCAGGACCAATGGGAGATGGCTAAGGATTGGAGGGAGGGATGATTTGTTCAGGAGAGCCAGAGTTATGAGAAAAACCGCAGAACCACTGGGCTTTGCCTTCCCAATCACAGGCCAGTGTGCAAGGGGCTCTTGTCACTTGACTAAGAGTCATCCAGCTCCCCAGCCTTTCACGTTTTCCTTGCTATTGATGAGTCTACAGGGGATGCTCTCTGGACCATGTTAAACAGTCAGCATTTCTTAAAACTGGAAAGGACCCTAGAGATCATTGGGTTCTGCCATTTTCGCTTGAGAGTTGTGGTAATTGTGGTTAATTTCCTGGAGAACTTCTGAGAACCACCTGCTCCCATCCAGTGCTTCGTGCCATAGAGCAACTAAGCCCGTGTGCCACAACTACTGAAGCCCGAGCGCCTAGAGCCTGTGCTGCATAACAAGAGAAGCCACAGCAATGAGAAACCCGCAGCCTGCAGACCCTCACTCCCCCAACTTCCCCACATCGTGTAAGCCCTCAGGCCCTTGGGTTTCCTGCAATCCATAGAGTGGCTCTGTTTTCCTGACCAAATCTCATCTTCCTGACAAAGTTTGCTTGTACTGAGAGACGTCCAAACTCTCCCCCTGCGTAGGGAGAGCCAAGATTGCTATGCCAAAGCAGGAGTTCTAGGAGCAGGAAGTCCCAGAGTGTGAGTGCAGTGGCGCTCGGCATCGAAACCACAAACACACTGGATCAAGCGATGCCCAAAAGACACGTATTCACCATACCTCTCGATTGCTAGTACAGTAAGTCTGCTGCATATGAACCTTCAAGTTGCGAACTTTCAAAGATGCAAACGTGCGTTCACATGCTCAATCACGTAAGTTACTTCATGTGTCTGGCGTACATTGTCACGTGCGTGCATCCTCTTTAAGTGGTTGTGTTTTTGTGTGCTTTACTGTACAGTATTGTATAGAGTACAGTAGTGCAGTATCTTTATTTCAAGCCCAGGATGCCTGGAAACAGGTTTAAGAGCAGTGGTGATGTAGCTGGTACTACTGTACTTTTCAAGGTACTGTACTGTAAGATTTTAAATGTTTTCTTTATTTTTTGTGTTTTTATGTATTATTTGTGTGAAAAGTATTATAAACCTATTACAGTACAGTACTATATAGCCGGTTGTGTTAGTTGGATACCTGGGCTAACTCTGTTGGACTTTCGAACAAATTGGACTTACGAACACACTCTCAGAACAGAACTCATTCGTATGCAGGGGACTTACTGTATCCAAAATCCATTGGAACTAGTTTAAGCATAAAAATATATATGGGAGGGGTAGAAGGATACTGAGGTGTGTCCTGGATTTAAAGGAAGAGTTAGGCTATCAGACTTCAGGAAAGGCAGAACAGAGCTTGAGGAAAATGGGAAACTCATGAATTCCTCTCTCTTCATCTTTTTTGCTTGTCTCTGCATTTCTGCTTTGTTCTTCCCTTTCACTTCGAAAGGTTTTCTCTGTCTCCCAAGCAAACAGAAGCAACGATTCTAGATTGATTCTACAGAAGAAGCAGCTGGAGACAGAAAGAGGGCCATTCTTCTGCACCAAACCTCTACTGGGGTCAAGATCACAAAAATGTGATTGCAGTCTGTGCACGTAGAGGCAGGAGCCCCAGCCTGGAAAGAAGGTGTGGCTGAGGACCTGGTAAGAGAGAAGGCTGAGCTGGTGCAGAATCACATTCCAAGATGTGCCACAGGTGTGGTGTGGAAATGGTGGTTTCATCTTCCACAGACAGTGGTTCTTCAATAGTATGTGGAATGACAAACCTAGGAAACAGAGGGTGTGGGTGCCACTTGTATTTAATTTCCTGCTGCTAAAGGGATGCTGAGTTGAGGCAATTGCCAAACCACTCAACAAAGTCGGATGTTAGTGAAAATCAAACAAAGGAAAAGGGAAACAAAAAGAAAGGAAAAGACACTCCAAATGAATGTGCAAACAAACATTCTAGAGTGCATGAAGAAATCTCATGCTAAGGAAAAAAAACATCTAACAAAATAATCTGATATGAATTTGATACAGGTGAAGTCAACGTTACAGAACAGAAAAAAATACTTAAAAATAATTATGTTTGGGAGATTCCAGGAGATCGGAGAAGGCAGGCCTCCTTTCCCCCTCTCAGGGCTTCTGACCACAGCATCCAGCCACTCAGCACTGCCCCACCCCTTCAGACCCCACTCCTCTCTCCCTTAAGGTCACAAAGCCCACGCAGTGTGCCCAGGACTGTTCCTCTGCTCCTGGGGGCTCTGTTTGGGTGTGGCCCCCAGGAAGCCCGGCCCCCTTGTCCCCTCCAGGTTCTGGGCTCCGTGACTGCTCTCCACTGTGCTCCAGATGCCACTGTCATCTGGTACATTCCTTCTTGTGGAAGGTCTGTAGGTCTGATCTGTTCTCCCACAGTATGAGTGCCTTTTTTTTTTTTTAAGTAATAGACTATTTTAGAGCAGTTTTAGGTTTACAGAAAAACTGATCAGAAAGTACAGAGAATTCCCAAATGTCCCCTCTCCCCCTTCAACCCAGTTTCCCCTGTTATTTACATCATGTATTAGTGTGGTACATTTGTTACAATTGATGAATGAATATGGATACATTATTATTAACTAAAGTCCATAGTTTACATTATGGTTGTTCACTCTCAGTGGCTGTATATTCCACG
Organism: Hippopotamus amphibius kiboko; assembly: GCF_030028045.1. NCBI lineage: Eukaryota > Metazoa > Chordata > Mammalia > Artiodactyla > Hippopotamidae > Hippopotamus > Hippopotamus amphibius. The sequence goes on along the minus strand of NC_080203.1, from coordinate 97,182,886 downwards.
AGTTTTGACAAATGTATAATAACATGTATCTACCATTACTGTATCATACAGGATCGTTTCTCTGCCCAAAAAATCCTCTGTGCTCTACCTGTTCATCCCTCCCTCCATCCTAAGCCCTAGCAACCACCAATCTTTTCACTGTCTCCACAGTTTTGCCTTTTCTAGAAAATCGTATAGTTGGAATCACGCAGTATGTACTCTTTAGAGGTTGGTTTCTTTCACTTAGTAACATGCATTTAAGTTTCCTCCATGTTTTATCATGGCTTGATAGCTCATTTCTTTTTAGCACTGAATAATATTCCATTGCCTGGATGTACCACAGTTTATCCTTTCACCTACTGAAGGACATCTTTGCTTCCAAGGTTTCGCAATTATGAACAAAGCTGCTATAAACATCTACGTGCAGGCTTTTGTGTGGAGGTAAGTTTTACTCCTTTGGGTAATACCAAGCAATATGATTACTGGATCTGACAGTAAGAGTGTGTTTCGTTTTGTAAGAAACTGCCAAACTGTCTTCCAAAGTGGCTGTACTGTTTTAAATTCCCACCAGCAATGAAAGAGAGTTCCTGTTTCTCCACATCCTCGTCATTTGGGGTTGTCAGTGTTCCGGATTTGGCCTTTCTAATAGATATGTATTGGTAACTCGTTGTTTTCCTTTACAATTCCCTAATAACATAGGGTGTGGAGCATCTTTCCACACGCTTATTTGCCATCTGTATATCTTCTTTGGTGAGATGTCTGTTCAGATCTCTTACTCACTTTTTTTAATAAATTTATTCATTCATTTATTTATTTATTGGCTGTGTTGAGTCTTCATTGCTGGATATGGGCTTTCTCTAGTTGCGGTGAGCAGGGGGCTACTCTTCATTGTGGTGCACAGGCTTTTCATTGGGGTGGCTTCTTGTTGTGGAGCACAGGCTTCAGTAGTTGCGGCATGTGGGCTCAATAGTTGTGGCTCACGGGCTCTAGAGCGCTGGCTCAATAGTTGCGGCGCACGGGCTTAGTTGCTCCACGGTATGTGGGATCTTCCCAAAGCAGGGATGGAACCTGTGTCCCCTGCATTGGCAGGCGGATTCTTAACCACTGTGCTACCAGGGAAGCCCTACTCATTTTTTTAATTGGGTTGTTTGCTTTCTCATTATTGAGTTTTCAGTGAGTGCTCTTTTTTAATGACTGGTTTTCAAAAAGCCACCTTGCTGTTCCTGAGATGTCGTACAAACCTTGAGTTGGGATTTTCCCTCTCTTCCCTGACCCTCATGAGAGCTTTTTGATCTGTGGACATGGACCGTGGAACTGCATGGGCCAGTGTTTGTAGACCTGCTTCAGGGCCCAGGTGCTAATCAGAACTGTGGCCCTGGCCCATACTGCCAGGGAGAGAACACATGCAACCCCCGCACTTGTGACAAAGAAGCCAACTGGTAACAAGTGCCAAGACTTGTTTGTAGTCATGTCAGGCCCCAACAGGATCCAGTTCACCTCTCTCCCAGGCCCTCCTAATCTCACATTTTTAAAGAAATCTGGGCAAGAGGAGGTTGGGAGAGCAGAACAGCATTGAGCTCCTAAGCTGGCTGCAGCAACTGTTCTGTTGACCCAGAAAGTGAGCACTGCCCAGAGTACTACCCAGAGCTGGTGAAGAGTTCACAGGACAGGACTTCCCTGGTGGTGCAGTGGTTAAGAATCTGCCTGCCAGTGCAGGGACGAGGGTTCGATCCCTGATGCAGGAAGATCCCACATGCCGCGGAGCAACTAAGCCCGTGCGCCACAACTACTGAGCCTGTGCTCTAGAGCCCGCGAGCCACAACTACAAAGCCCACGTGCTGCAACTACTGAAGCCCACACGCCTAGAGCCCACGCTCTGCAACAAGAGATACCACCACAATGAGAAGCTCAAAGAGTAGCCTCAAAGAAGCGTAGTGCCCTGCTCACTGCAACTAGAGAAACCTCATAAGCAGCAACGAAGACCTAACACAGCCAAAAAAAAAAAAAAAAAGGAGTTCACAGAACAAAGTGGGAGGTCTTCAGCCTGGAAACAAGGATGGAAAGAATCATAGAAGTGACCATATATGGGACTTGATTATCACGGGGGATGAGTGTGATGAACCTGATTCTTCCACCAACTGAATTGGACTTGAAATATGAGTTTCTTCCTGTTTCTCTGACCACAAAATATGGAGGATCTTATAATAACCCGAGGACCCTGCAGTTACAACAAACATCAGAATCTGACAACGACTCTGCTAAAGAAAAGAGGGGAAAAAAATCACCACAGTAGAAGAAGAAGTTGCGGGAAGGTAGTGAGAAGGGAAAAAGAAAAAAGATGACACTTTCAACAGGGAGAAGAAATGAACACAGCCCAGCTTTTCCCAAACAGGCTTCACAGCTCTCAGTGCTGGTAAGGAGAAGAAGAAGAAATGTTCTTGAGGATCGAAGTGATAAAAAAATGTTAAAGAAATTTCAGAATGAGAAATCAGCCCGGGAAAAACAGGCACGAGGACCAGAAGCCTGTGAAAATAGGGTAGCATCCCTTGCTCTCAATCTTCTGCTCAACTCCTGAGAGCAGCCTATTCCAGGAGGTCACTGTTACGGTCTCTGTGACTGATTTGGACTTGAAGGAGCTGTTCAGTGAGTCTCCAGAAGGAAGCCCCTTCTGTGATACCGGTGATGAAAGAGATTCCCACAGGGTGGGATTGGATGTGGAATTCACAGTTTTCTTTTCTTCCCAAGGCCTGCCAGTGCCCCTGGAGAAGTGCCTTGAGGAGCTGCTTCAGGCTGCCAGAACTGCTGAGGGACAGAGCAAAAGGAAGTTCTTCGCCCAGGATACCAATGGGATCTACTGGGCATGGAGGTAGACACCTAGAGGCTAAACAGCCAGGTCTGTCCTGAGACGCATTGCCATGTGACTTCATCCCTGCCCTGCAGCAAGGACATCCTGGTCACACTTGCCCCAAAACTTCATCTCTGGGAGCTGGGGGGCAGGGTGCGTCTGAAGGCGCCTCTACAAAAACTTAAAGAAGCTATTGGCAGGGCAATGCCAGAGCAGATGGCCCAGTACCAGGATGAATGCCAGGTACACACACAAGCAAAAATTGCAGGGATGCTGGAAGAGGAAAAAGACAAGGAACAGAGTGAACAGATTTGTTCTAGTAACAAAGAAGAAAAGGGGAGCAGAGCCCAGATGAAATGCCAGTGGAATGCTGGAATCAGGAAGGTGCTCTTTCAGGTGGCAAAGATGGAACTAGAGGGTTATGATCTGGAAGGGAATGAGAGCCCGTCTAAGGAGGACTGCGTGAAAGCTCTTCTGGATGCTGAAATCCAAACTCTCTGGCCCCAAGGCTGGGTACAGATCAGGTCTCTGTGTAAGGAGGGCAGATCACACCACAGGTCCCTGACATCCATACTGATTGAGAAGAAAGTAATGGCTCCTTCAAAGTCAAGGTGAAGGAGACATAGACTAAGCCTCCGTATCAGCCCGAATGGGCAACCCTATTGCTTTGTATAAAAGTCACAGGTCTTTATGTACAAAAGTAAAAAAGCAATTTTCCAAAGCCCAATTCTCTGGACCATCACTCTCTAGCGCTCTGTAATCACCCCCTCAATTTTCTGGCTGAATGGACAGTGGCACTGGAGAAGTCTGAGGAGAAAAACCCCAAGAGTTCTGGCTACAAAGAGCTCTCTTGCCAGGCTCCCCTCAGCAAAGCTTTCCAGAAGAACAGAGAGGTCTACACCACAGCATCACAGAACCCGGACCCAAATCACCCTTGTATGCAGTCACCGAACAGCACAAAGCTTCACTCCCACACCTCACCTAGTTCCATTTGGCAACAACTTCCCCCAATTTTCTTCCTCCTTCAGTATCCATTCCTCCGTGGCAGCCTCTCCAGGAGGCACTTCCTTCCCCAGCAGCAGTTCTCATAAGAACCCGGCTTCATCCTACACTTCCATGAGCCACATGGCAAGACGACATTCCGCCAACTCTTCAGAGCTATCTCACAAGTCTCCCTTTGCCGCCTCTAGCTCCCGACAGGAGGTTTCTTCTAGCAGCTCTCCTCTGGAAGAACAACAACCCAGAGTTCCCCTTCCTCCCGAAAACTTGCTCCTATATGTACAGCCTCCCTGCATGGGACAGCCGGTCAATGGACAGGTCCCAAACCAAAGGGAACAAATCTCTGTTCCTCAGAAGCCGGCCTTGGGGGTCTAAATGGAGATTCTAGTGATGGGAGCTAGGGAGGAACAAAAGTACTGACCTCGTGCCTGAAACCCACCATGGTTAGCAGCCTGTGCTCCTCAAAAGGAATTTTCCTGGTCTCTGGGCTTTATAGTTATGTTTGTTGCTGGACAGTTAATGGCGAGACAGATTTTGGGATGGAGAGAGTTCTGAGTTTGGAATATGGGAGCATTATGTGGTGCTGAGTTCCAGCACTGTGCCAGATCATTTGGTACAACTGCATTTTTTTTTTAAAGCTCTTTATTGGAATATAATTGCTTTACACTGTTGTGCCAGCTTTTGAGGTACACCAAAGTGAATCAGCTGTATTTATATATATATCCCCATATCCCCTCTTTCCCACGACTCCCTCCCACCCTCCCTATCCCAGCCCTCTAAGTCATCACCCATCATTGAGTTTATCTCCCTATGTTATGCAGCAACTTCCCACTAGCTATCTATTTTACAGTTGGTAGTGTATAGATGTCAGTGCTACTCTCTCACTTCGTCCCAGCTTCCCCTTTGCCCCTGCCCCCACCCCGTGTCCTCAAGTCCGTTCTCTACATCTGCATCTTTATTCTTGCCCTGTCACTGGCTTCATCAGTACCATTTTTTTAGATTCCATATATATGAGTTAGCATACAGTATTTGTTTTTCTCTTTCTGGCTTACTTCACTCTGCATGACAGACTCTAGGTCTGTCCACCTAATTACAAATAACTCAATTTCATTCTTTTTTGTGGCTGAGTAATATTCCATTGTATATATGTGCCACATCCTCTTTATCCGTTCATCTGTTGATGTACATTTAGGTTGCTTCCATGCCCTGGCTATTGTAAATAGTGCTGCAATGAACATTATGGTACATGTTTCTTTTGGGATTATGGTTTTCTCTGGGTATATGCCCAGGAGTGGGATTGCTGGGTCATATAGTAGTTCCATTTTTAGTTTTTTAAGGAACATCCAAACTGTTCTCCATAATGGCTGTACCAACTTACATTCCCACCAACAGTGCAGAAGGGTTCCCTTTTCTCCACACCCTCTCCAGCATTTATTGTTTCTAGACAACTGCACTTTAAATCTGCCAAACACCTTGGCATTTGGTCAGAATACCTCATGGAGTCCCATAAGCCAAGGGCTCTTTCTGGCCACAAGAGGAATCATGGGATGATCATGGTATCCATCCCATCATCAGATGGTGTGTTCAACAGCACAAAAACCTGGACTAAAGCCACAACTGAGAGAAGTAGCTTTGCCTCTGAATGTATATTCAGAGCACTTAATACATACTCATTGTAGGGGGCCAATTTCTCCTCTGAACATGACAACGAAGCTCTTTTAAAGACTTGTAGATCCATCAGTTTCAAGACAATTGTGATAGACCTTTGAAAGGCACTTTTGTTGGGTTCAGCTTTTACCATTACCATTAAATGCATTGGATAGAATAGGACTGTTCATGGCATGTCACATTATAGGAAGATATAATTCCAGTGCCTTTATAGTGGAGCAGAATTAGATAACTCACATCTTCCACTTCAGCCCCCTGAGCACTTCTCAAAGACCTTTTTAAAAAGACATGTCTGTTTTTAGGACAGAGCCAGTTTTATTTAGTTGAGCTTTTTACAGTTGAATTCTGTAAATTTGTGGCATCCTGACTTAAAGTTCATCTGAGCCCAGAAAACTCTATTCCTAATCTAGCCAGAGTTCCATGTTTTTTTTCCCAGAGTTTATACAGGTGGACCCCAAAGCCCTTGGTGGTCAAATCTTCATCTCTTTATGGGCATAGGTCATGAGGGGTTTCAGGTCACAGACAGACATGCCAGTTTATTTCACTCTTAGAAATCTTCTTAGGTAGGGCTATAGTAACAGGCCTCTGTGAAGTATCTGTCATATAGAAATAGGCCTTGAAGTCCTGGAGTTTTCCAAGCACTGGAGTATATATAAACATAAGCGTAACATACATTAAGCTTGGAGGATGGATATATAAATATTCCAGAGTTCCCAAGCCACCAAGCTGCTCACTAAACTAATGACTGTTTCACGAAGGTTTTTAGAGTATCTACTTGTACCTGTGAAATGTATACCGCAAGGTGTGTTTGAACTGTCTGCTCTAGCTAAGTGAATTCAAATATGCCAAGTGTAAACAGAATGCGGGGGAATTTTATGGTTATGTAATTTAGGCAAAATCCATAATGTGGTAGCCTCTATAGAGCAAATGACTCATTTTCTTCTACATATAAATTACAGGGGGGAGAAAAGAGGGAAAGGAAACCTCTCAGCTAAAAGAAACCTAAGATACATATCAACTGAGTACAAGGTGTGAAGTTTATTGGGATACTGATTTGCAGAAATCAACTTTTTTTTTTTTTAATGGGACAATGGGAAAAATTAGAACATTTATCGGATATTTGATGAAAAGAGGAATTGTTTTAATTTTTTAGGTGTGATTGTGGTTAGGAAGGAAGGGTTAGGAAAGAAAGAAGGAAGGGAAGGAAGAAGGGAGGGAGAGAGGGAGGGAGGGAGGAAGGAAGGAAGAATTTGGCTGGCTTTTATTGCCAGCTCCTAGGCGGTAACCTCTAAACCCTTGACGTTTCCTAAGTGACAGGAGTGTCTTCGTTATTCATAGTGGGTCCTTTAGACCCAGCCTGAGAGTTTATATCAAAGAGATGACTCAGGGTAGCAGCTGGCCATGCCAGAAAGACCAACCACGTGATTAGAGGGTTGGGGCTGTGAGCCCCTTGGCATTAGCCTGACTTCTGGGAGCAGAAGAAGGCAGAGATCAAGTTCAGCCACATGGGTGATGATCTAATCAATCATGCCTACGTAATGAAATCCCAATAAAAATCTGGACATCAAAACTTGGGTGAGTTTCCTGGGGTGGCAATACTCCATGCACATATTGCCACCTAGCAATGCCAGGAAAGTAATGCATCCCTGGGGACATGGGAGCTTTACATCTGGAGCCCTCCCGATCCAAGATTCTGCCCTATGTGTATCTTCTAATTTGCACCCTTTGCCCGTAATAAAAGTGAATGTGAATATAATAGGTTTCTGTGAGTTCTGTGTGTCCTCCTAGCAAATTATCAAATCTGAGGGTGGTTTTAGGAAACCATTGAACTTGCAGTTGGTGTCAGAAGTCTTGGGCAGACTTGGCAGTCTGGAGGATGGTGCTCTTAACCTCAAGCTTCACTAGTTCCAGTTAGAAAGAAAAGAAGTCCTTGTCTTTAAAGATATGTATGGAAAGATTTAGATCAACTAGTATGTCATGGATTTGCTGAAAAATAATCTGGGGGAGTGGGAGAACGAAGTCGAGAGCTAGATGGAACAAGATTAGCCATGTGGAATCACAGAAGCTGGGTACTGGGAACATCAGTGTTCGTGAAATTATTTTCTCTTCTTTTGTATATGTTTTTGTTTTTTTTTTTTTTTATTGGCACACGGGCTTAGTTGCTCCGCGGCATGTGGGATCTTCCTGGAGCAGGGATTGAACCCGTGTCCCCTGCATTGGCAAGCGGATTCTTAACCACTGCGCCACCTAGGAAGCCCCTGTATATGTTTTAAATTTTCCAAAATGAATATAAAGTAGTGATCCACCTGGGAAAAATATGGATCCTTACTTTATATGATGTGGTAGGCAGAATTCTAAGATGGTCCCCAAGATTACAGGCCCATGGTACACACACACCTCTTCCTAGTTATTTATTCAAACACAAATTGAGGTAGTGCTGTTTAGGGGTTTTGTAGATGTAACTAACATCCCAAGTCAGTTGACCTTAATATGGAGAGATTGGGAACTCCTTGGCAGTCCAGTGGTTAGGACTCGGCACTCTCACTGCCAGGGCCTGGGGTTCGATCCCTGGTTGGGGAACTAAGACCCCCCAAGCTGTGCAGCAAAAAAAAAAAAAAAGAGAGAGAGAGAGAGAGGTTATCCTGGGTGGGCCTGACCTAATCAGGTGAGACCTTAAAAAGGTAGAACTGGTCCTAAAGAAGAAATTCTCAGTCAGAGAGATTTGAAGCATGAGAGAGATTCCACACAAGGGAGATTCTTTGAACATGGCTTTGAAAGGAGCTGAGAGCGGCCCCTGGCTAATAGCCAACAAGGAAATGGAGACCTCAGTCCTACAGCTGCAAGGGACAAAATTCTGCCACAACCATGTTAGCTTTCAAGAGGACTCCAAGTTCCAGTTGAGCACACAGACAGTCAACAACTAGATTTCAGCCTTGTTAGATTCTCACTAGAGAAGTCAACTATTTTGTACCAGACTTTTGACCTACAGAACTGTGAGCTGATAAATCTGTGCTGTTGTAAGCTGCTATGTTTGTAGTAATTTGTTACCTGGCCATAGAGAACTAAAGCACACAATCAAAAAAATAAATTCCTGTTGTGAAAAATAAGACTTTACAAATTTTGGAACCAAATTTAGAAAAATACATTTGAGCTCACAGTACAGGGAAGGATTTCTTAACATACAAAAGGCAAGATTAATAAATTCAACTATATTAAAACGACATACTTCTGAACCATAAAATGTACGAAAAGATAAAGTGAAAAGAAAATCCATGGACTAGGAGATGCTATTTGCAAGACAGAAAATTACAAAGCATATTTTTGGAAGGAGCTCCTACAGGGCAAAACAAGAAACAAGCCAACAGAATATGAATTGGTAACTTACAGAAGAGGAAGCTTAAAGGCCAGTAAATACGTGAAAAGATGTCCAATACGGCTATCCATCAGAGAAATACAGACAGTAATGAAATGCAATTTTACCTCCAATGAACCAACAAAAATTAAAAATCCAGATAATATTGAGTTCTGCTGAGGATGTAGAGTAACCGAAGCTCTCATATCCTGCTGATGGGAGTATAAATCGGTACAGGCTTTTTGGAGAGCAATGTAATAATATCTAGTAAAATTAAAGATGTATATACTCTTTGATGCAGCAATTTTAATTATGGGAATATATTCTAGAGAAAATCTTATACATAGGCTCAAGGAAACACCTATAAGTATTGTAACATCATTTGTAATATTGAAAAACTGCAGACAACCTAAGTGTCCATCAACAGGAGAATGAAGTTAATTAAGTTTTCATTTCTTTCCATCCTCAATATTTTCCTTTAATCTTGACTGGCAATCCATCTGCTAATCTGGCGAGTTGAAAATCACACCAGTTGGAAATGAACTGCTGGGACTTCCCTGGTGATCCAGTGGTAAGGAATCCAATGCAGGGGATGTGGGTTCGATCCCTGGTCAGGGAACTAAGATCCCATATGCCACAGGGCAACTAAGCCCACGCGCCACAACTACTGAGCTCTTGCGGCTCAACTAGAGAACCTGCCTGCTGCAAACTAAGAGCCGATGTGCTCTGGAGCCTGTGCACCACAACTAGAGAAGAGAAAACCTGACTGCCACAACTAGAGAGAAGCCCGCGCACCACAACAAAAGATCTTGCATGCTGCAAGTAAGACCCAACGCAGCCAAAAATAAATAAATAAATAAATAATAAATTAAATAAATATTTTAAAAAAAGAAAAGAAAATGAACTGCTTATTTTGCCGATTCTAAGAGTTACCCATGATTCTCTCAATTGTTGTCATTCACAGAAAAAATGTTTTCACTGACTGTGATCTTCAAAGAAGCCCTCTGAGCCAAGAGAGATCAAAAGTGCCCAATATATCTGGAAATGCACTTCCACCCAAGGATGAAATGACCTTCTAAAGTGAGCCCGAAACTGCTGAGCTGAAAAAGAATATGGATAATCCAAGTGAGACAAATGAATGCTTCTATGCTACTGAAAAAAGAAGATTCTTTTGAAAGGCACCTCCAAATCACACGAGAATTCATTTCATTTATTGAAGTTGAGCATAAGCAAAGCTTAGCATCTAAAAGTCAATCTGTGGATCTTCCAAACATACTAGCACAAGATAGCACGTCTTGCTAGTTAGAACACATCCAGATTTTTAAATCACCTCCAAAGTCTCCATCTTTATTTTGGTTTTATTTATACCTTCCTATCTCAGATGGGAAAAGTCTGAATAAGATGCTGGCTAGTAAATGTACTCAAGAAATATTTATGTATGGATTTAACAAAATAACGAAAATGGAGAAAGGACTTTTTGTCTTTTATCTGTCCATGACAAACTTTTACTTTTAAAGCATTTTTAATATCCATTCTAGTCCCAATTTATATTTCCTTATTTATGATGGATGTTTATCATGGAGTATACATTGGAAGCAGATATACACTGTGCTATTTATAATTGTATTCCTTGGATACCCCTAACACTTTCCATTGCAATAACTGACTAAACAGAACAAGCCAAGATACGTTTTTTCATTTTTGCTGATAGTTACAATGGAGTGATATTTTAAAACTCAGATAATATTATTTTCCTAAAATATTCCAATTGCAGAGTTATGTATGAGATGCTACAAAATAGATGTGAGTTTGATTAAGTTTTATGAATAATCCTATCACATGATTACCCAGATTTATCACTTTAAAGTAAATAAAAATTCTTTATGCAGAAGGTTTGTATGAATATCAAAGTATTGATTTTTGTTCTCATTTGCTCAGTTTGAACCATGCCACATTGTGACTTGCAAAGCCATTTTCTCTGTGCTAATTATCGAAAAGTGAGTTCAAAGTGCTTTTCCATTTACCTAAGTGTGCAAAATCAAAAACTTAATTGCAAAGTCAAAGTGTTAAGCAAACGCTCTAGATTTCTTCAATTCCAACCCTAATGACTCTTAACATGATGACTATTTTATCAGGCCAAGGAAGGTTCTACTGCTTAAAGCAATTACTGAGCTCAAGGCAAAAGAGTGTCTCATTATAATCAGCTGATGAGAGATTAAAATAATAAATAAGACCCTGTCTTAGTCTGTCTGGGCTGCTATCACAGAATAACATAGACTGTGTGGCTTATAAACAACAGAAATTTATTTCTCACAGGTCTGGAGGCTGGAACGTCCAAGATCAAGGCGCCAGCAGATTCAGTGTCTGTGAGAACCCACTTCCGATTTATAGGCAGCCATCTTCTTGCTGTGTCCTCACATGGTAAAAGGGTCCAGGAAGCTCCCTGGGATCTCTTTATAAGGGCACTAATGCCCAAGGCAGAAATAGAGACACAGATGTAGAGAACAAACATATGGACATCAAGTAGGGGTTGGGGTGGGATGAAATGGGAGATTAGGATTGCCATATATACATTACTAATAAGAAAAAAAATCAAATTGTACTCTTTGGATATATGCAGTTTATTGTATGTCAATAAAAGTTTTTAAAGAAAAAAAAAGAAAAAGATCAAATTGTACACTTTAAATATATGCAGTTTATTGTATGTCAACTATGTCTCAATAAAAGTTCTTAAAAAATAAAATAAAATAAAACATAAAAAAAGAAATAATGTTTCAAAAATAAATAAGGACACTAACCCCATTCATGAGGGATTCACCCTCATAACCTACTCACCTCCCAAAGGCCCCGCCTCCTAATACCATCACCTTGGGGGTTAAGTTTCAACACACAAATTTGGAGAGGACACAAACATTCAGTCTATAGCAGACTGTTTATATGATATTCAGGGGGAAATGGGCAACATCATTCCCCAAGAAGTCATTACAAGAACAGGAGGGGCTGCCCATGGTAGCCATCCTTTCTGGACCAGAGCCCTGCTCCAATGAGCCTGAGCTCTCCTTTCGCTTTCATGTGGCCAAGATGTTGGTTGTCACTTCCTTTCTGGCAGCCACCAAATGGGGTCCTCACGAATTTCTGTTCTCCTGAGATAATTCAGTTGGGCCAAATCATTCGGAAGCGACTTGGATTTTCTGAGGTAGATGTAGGAAGGGACTATATCATGCCCAGCAGAGCAAATTCAGTCCGTCTTGCTATTTCTCGAGTCCATGCCCCACTAGTTCCTCTCACCACAAGATCGCCCCTTCCTGACCTCCCCCAGCAGGGTTTTGCCACCTCCTTTCTTCTGCTTCTCCAGGCTTCTGCTCCAGGTCCTTGCCCTGTCCATAATATCTCAGGTGATTCTTTTTTTTCTTCCAGTTTTATTGAGATATGATTGACATATAGCACTGTATAAGTTTAAGGAGTACAGCATAATGATTTGACTTACATACATCATGAAATGATTATCACAATAAGTTTAGTGAATATACATCATCCCATATAAACACAAAAAGAAATAGAAAATTGTTTTCAGTTGATTCTTACTAAAGTAGTGTAGCCCTCTCTTAAGTCCAAACTTGTTCCCCATCACCTATTCAGCAAACAAAGGGTCCGCCATTTATGGCATCTCCCCTCCTTAGGGTCCAGAGAGGGATTTCAATTAACAACAACTACAAAAATGTTTTGTGTTCTCTCACATCTATCTACCTGCCCTGGCTGCCTCACGGGATTCAGAGATAATACATGCGAAAAAATTTTTTTAGCCATAACATGCTATATATACTTTTTCTCAGTGATTCTTTATTTAACCTTCACATAATTTTACAGATAATACAACTAAAGCGCAGGGAGGTTAAATAACTTGCCAAAACAATTAGTGGTAAAGATTGAATTTAAACCTGGTCTCTCGCCTGCTGCCCTATCCTTCCTTCCATCAATCTGAACTGCCTCGAGTAATTTGTGGATTTCTGGAGCTCTGCTTTCCCACACTTCAATGATTTGGGATTTAAATGTGATCGTTTTCTTGGGGGTCTGCACCACACTCATGCACGTACATGTGATCATTCACACAGATCCTGTGGTTGAGGAAATGGATGGGAAGGCTATTTACTCTTTTACTAATTCATTTGTTCTGCAGATATTTATTGAGCACCTACTAGGTTCCAGGTGCTGTTCTAATTCTGAGGATACAGCAGTAAACAAAATAGACAGAAAACCCACGTCCTCATGGACTTTGCATTCTAGTGGGAAAAAAGATATGATAAACAAATACATAAAGTATTTTGCATGGTGAAAAATGCTATAAAGAAAATAAACCAGGGAAGGGGGAGAGGCAGGGTCACAGCAGAGAGGGAGGAGGTTGGAATTTTAAATAGGGTGGTCCGAAAAGGCTTCCTTGGGACTTCCCTGGCGGTCCAGTGTTTAAGACTCCGCACTTTCACTGCAGGGGGCGCTGGTTCGATCCCTGGTCCGGGAGCTAAGATCCCACATGCCACAGGGCACTGGCAAATAAATAAATAAACAAAATAGAACAACAACACAAAAGTCCTCCCTGAGGGAGTGACATTTGAGCAAAGAGCTGAAAGAGATGAAGTGTCAAACCATGTAGCTATTGGGAGAAGAGCATTCCCAACAGAAGAAACAGCCAGTGCAAAGGCCCTGCAGGAGAAGCAGGTCTAGCACACTCAAGGAGCAGCTAGGAGTCAGCGTGACGAGAACAGAATGAATAAAGGGAAAATCAGCAGAGGAGGGCAGAGAGGTGACAGGGGTATCAGTGCAGAGGCCCTTATGGGTCACAGTAAGGACTTGGACTTTAAATCTGAATGGCAGGGCCTCCAATGGTGGGGTTTGAGCTGAGCGATGACTTCTGCATCCTCATCACTCCTGCTGTCTTCTCCCTCCAATACCACCCACTCAGAGTTTCTGGATAAGGGTGTCAAGTCATCTAGGTCCAGGTGGGAAGTTCGGGTATCACTTTTCCTTTCACTGGGATATCTGCTCTTTAAAACTGTGTTTTTTGGCAGGAAAACAAGAGTTTAATTAGAGAATTTTTGAGAACATGGGGAAGTGTTTTCCAAGACCTCTGTGGGTTGCCTAAAGCCTCTTTGCTAAGAAAGAGGTTAAAAAACTAGGAAATAGGTTAGGAGAGGCAGCTGACAAAGAAAGCATTGAGGAAGTCAAGAAATGGGAGCTATTGCACAGGTAGAGGGCAGAAGTGGGGCTAGAACACAAGTAGAGATTCCCTACCCAGCATGTCCTGTGCCATTGCTTACTGTTTATATAGTAGTAAACAAAATAGACAGAAAACCCAAACCAGATAAGTGGGGCTACATCAAACTAAAAAGCTTCTGCACAGCAAAGAAAACCATCAGCGAAATGAAAGGCAACCTACGGAATGGGAGAAAATATTTGCAAATGATACATCTGATAAGAGGTTAATATCTAACATACATAAAGAATGCAAACAAGTCAATAGCAAAAAGGAAAAAAAATATTAAGAAATGGGCAGAGGAAGTGAACAGATATTTTTCCAAAGAAGATAAGCAAATGACAAACAGGTACAAGAACAGGTGCTCACCATTGCCATTAGGGAAATACAAATCAAAACCACAATGAGATTCTCACCTAACACCTGTTAGAATGGCTGCCATCAAAAAGACAGGAAATAATTATTAGCAAGAATGTACAGAAAAGACAACTCTGGCCTACTGTTGGAAGGAATGTGAATTGGTACAGCCATTTTGAAAAATAGTATGACGTTCCTCAAAAAATTAAAAAACTACCATTTGATCCAAAAATTCCACTTCTGGGTATACATTGGAAGAAAAATGAAATTGAAGAAATATCTGCTCCCCCATATACATTGCAGCATTATTTACAGTAGCCAAGACATGGAAACAACCTAAGTGTCTATCAACAGATAAAGAAAATATGGTGTATATATACACAATGGAATATTACTCAGCCATGAAAAAAGAAGGAAATCTTGCCATTTGCAACAATGTGGATGGACCTTGAAGACATTATGCTAAATGAAATAAGTTAGACAAAGAAAAACAAATGCAGTACTGCATGATCTCACATGTGGAATCTACAAAAATCAAACTCACAGAAACAGAGATCAGATTTGGTGGTTGCCAGAGGCCTGGGGGTTGGGGGCAGGGGAAATGGGTGAAGGTGGTCCAAAGATACAAACTTCTAGCTATAAGATAAAGAAGATCTGGGGACATAACGTGCAGCATGGTGACTATAGTTAACAATACTCTGTTGTATATTTGAAAGCTGAGAGAGTAAATCTTAAAAGTTCTCATCGTAAGAAAAAAACATAACTGTGAAGTGATGGATATTAACTTCTTGTGGTGATCATTTCACAACATATACAAATATCAAATCATTATATTGTATACCTGAAACTAAGACAATCTTATATGTCAATTATATCTCAATAAAACTGGAAAAATTAAATTAAAATTTTCAATTTGTGTTAAAAAAAAAACCCCAAAATGCATGCCCTTAGGGACTCTGCATTCTGGTGGGGGAAAGACATGCTAAACAAATACATTAACTATTTAGCAAGCCTACAAGACACAAAGATTCTGAAAGGGAAAAGGAGGCAGCCCTCCTCAGGAGGAAAGTTCTGTGGTCTGTGGGGAGCACTTATTCAGTGAGATGGGCATGAACCCTGAGCACCTCTCCTGATGGAGCCCCTTCCCTCCAGGGGAGGAGCCATGCTGGCTGGTCCAGTGTAGCCTCAGTCTAGACACAGTTGATGTTGGAGCTTGGGGCTCTGGCCCATCCTTCCCAAGTATCCTTCCTAAACGGTTCAGATTCTAGAAATCCCTCTTACACTAAGGCCCTTGTCTCCCACACACTCGCTTATTTTCTTCCCAAGTCCTGGAAGTCAGAAAACCAACAGAGCAGGGGGAGAAACTGTTACTTGGGGCCTGAGAAGCTGAGTGTCTGG
Organism: Hippopotamus amphibius kiboko; assembly: GCF_030028045.1. NCBI lineage: Eukaryota > Metazoa > Chordata > Mammalia > Artiodactyla > Hippopotamidae > Hippopotamus > Hippopotamus amphibius. The sequence goes on along the minus strand of NC_080203.1, from coordinate 97,167,040 downwards.
CCTTTAGTCAACTTGCTCCCTCCTCCCAGTGGGCCAGAGCTCTTTGACATGGCCGACCCTGTGTATTTTCCTTCTAGTAGCCCTTCTGAGGCTTCTCCATATTTTATTTTTTGGAAGAGTACAGTAAAAAAGTTACCAGTTGGGCTTCCCTGGTGGCACAGTGGTTAAGAATCCGCCTGCCAATGCAGGGAACGCGGGTTTGATCCTTGGTCTGGGAAGATCCCACATGCCACAGAGCAACTAAGCCCGTGTGCCACAATTACGGAGCCCATGTGGCACAACTACTGAAGCGTGTGCGCCTAGAGCCCGTGCTTTGCAACAAGAGAAGCCACGGCACTGAGAAGCCCAAGCAACGCAACGAAGAGCAGCTCCTGCTAGCAGCAACTAGAGGAAGCCCATGCAGCAAAGAAGACCCAATGCAGCCAAAAATAAATAAATAAATAAATACATTTATTTTTTTAAAAAAAGTTACCAATTGATGGCATTTTTCTGACGGTTGATTATCAGCCATTATTGTACATTTAGTTACCACTCAGTGAAAACCTGCTGTGTACATGCCAGGGACTGCATTAGGTGATCTCCACAGATTTCTCAAGAACTATGAAGGGTCTGAGGTTTTACCCTCCTTGCAAGCTAATAAGTTCGGCTGCCACAGTTTCATGGATGCTGCAGAAGACAAACGATCAGAGACAAAGCATAGTTTATTACTCACAACAGAAGCAGTAGCCAAAGTATCATCATTTGCCTGGTTTCCCAAGCTCCAGTTCCTCAAAGGTAATGCAGTGAAGGCCAGGTGAAACCTGTACACATAGTGGGTTGTATTCCAGGAGAGGAACCCCAAGCTTAAGGAACCCAAATCTTTGCAGTAAGTCTGCCTGACCTTTGCCCCAGAGGAGACATTGTCTTTATTATACAGGACAGCAGACAGTGTGCCCTCTGCTCCAGAGGGAGACACTATCTCCAGCTTCCAAGGCTGTTTGGGAGACAAACATCCTTGAAAACATGGTCTGGAACAAAAGCTCTCTTTTTGTGAGCAACGCCTCTGCTCGCAAACCCAGCAGATATGCAAGAGACCTCTGGAGATTTGTTGCCCAACGGTGTCATCCCATTTAAGCTGACACAGGCATTGTTTTCCCCATTTTTCAGATGATGGAAAATGAGGCATAGGAGCTAACTTGTCCAGGATTCCACAAGGTAGGCAGCAAGGTCTGTGTGAGCCCAAAGCCTGGGCCACACCCTTGGGTATGTAGAGCAGATAACAGTCAGACACCCACTGTGTCAGACACAGAGGACACAACTAGGGAGGCAGAACATGCCCACCAGACCCCTGAGGAGTGTGGGTGGACCTGGGTGGGTGTCCAGGGTCGCCTCCAACCACCTCCAGCCTGCTCCTCTCTCTCTCTCTCTCTCGCTCTATCTCTCTGTCTCTCTCTGTCTCTGCCTCTCGCGCGCACACACACATCCCCACATGTACAAGAACAACTTGCTAACTTATATTTGTTATAAGTTGTTCTCTCTTTGGCGCTTGCTATTGGTTATCTGCTAGAAGGCAACAAAATAAATAATGCGTAAATCAAATAGAAAGCAAAACAGTTGTCTTTTTGCAGGGACGTGTTTGTTCCTGGCTGTGATTTTTTTTTTAATATTACATACTTAAAATATAGTCTTATTTTTGATAACTGGAATCATTCCAGGTTGCTGGGAGGTAAACATCCCAATATTTTGTGTCTTTCCATAAAGATCACCCTAATCCTAGGGGCTCCCACACTTCAGCCGGTCACAGAATTTCTGATAGGTGGAATGTGGCTTATCGGGTTTTAAAAAACAACAATTAAGCCAGTTTGGCGGAAGCAGAGAAGCCCTAGAGAGGGAAAGACAGTGACTAGCCAGACAGGTATGAAATGGGGAGCTGGTCCCAGGAGAACTTAAATGCCAGGATGGATTTTTGCTCTGAGCAAACAATCCCTGAAAGTTTTTGAGCTGAGGCTGACTTGATAAAAAGCAATGTGTTAGGAGGCTACACCTGCAGCCGTACAGGAGCTGGACTGCAGTGGAAATGGCCCAGACATGGCGGTTCTCCACCCTCACTCCCCATTACAGTCACCCGGAGATCTTTTAAAAACATACTGAGGCCCTGGCCCCACCCCAGACTCATTAAATAAAAATCTCTGGGAGTGGGGCCCAGGCGCTATCTTCCCAGGAGAATGCCTGCTAACAGGTATGGGATTTCTTTGGGGATGATGAAAGTATTCTGGAATTAGATAGTGGTAATGGTTGCATGATTTTGGGAATATACTAAAAATCACTGAGTTGTACACCTTGAAAGGGTGAATTGTATGCATGTGAAAGAAGGAAAGGAGGGAGGGTTCCAGTTAGGGAGGGAGGAAAGAAAGAAAGAAAGAAAGAAAGAAAGAAAGGAAGAAAGAAAAAGAAAAAGAAAGAAAGAGGGGAGGGTCTTCCCTGGTAGCGCAGTGGTTAAGAATCCTCCTGCCAATGCAGGGGACATGGGTTTGAGCCCTGGTCCAGGAAGATCCCACGTGCTGTGGAACAGCTAAGCCTGTGTGCCACAACTACTGAGCCCATGCAACACAACTACTGAAGCCCATACGCCCCAGAGCCTGTGCTCCGCAACAAAAGAAGCCATCGCAATGAGAAGCCTGTGCACCAGAACGAAGAGGAGCCCCTGCTCACCACAACTAGAGAAAGCCTGTGCACAGCAATGAAGACCCAACACAGCAAATACATACATACATACATACATATATACATACATAATAAATGAAAAGGAAAAAGAAAGACTTAGCCAATGTTTTGAGCCTCAGTGACTGAAGAAACACAGATTTGGTAGGGAAAAGGGGACATAGCTGGAGAGGAGTTCCGTTTGGACATGTTGAATTCAAGCCATGGCAAAGAATTTCAGATGTTCAGAAAGCAACTGGAGGTTGAAATAAAAGCCATACCCTATAACCACAAGATGGGAAGCACAATATGCAGCAATGAGGACTGGATGATTCCTCAGAGGCCATTTCTGTTTTTTTTAAATAAGTATAGTTTACTTACAATGTTCTGTTAGTTTCAGGTGTACAGCAAAGTGATTCAGTTATATATATATATTCTTTTTCATATTCTTTTCCATTATAGGTTATTATAAGATATTGGATATAGTTCCCTGTGCTATACAGTAGGTCTTTGTCATTTACCTATTTTATATATAGCACTGTGTATCTGTTAATCCCAAACTCCTAATTTACCCCTCACCCCCTTTCCCCTTTGGTAACCATAAGCTTTTTTTTTTCCTATGTCTATGAGTCCATTTCTGTTCTGTAAACACATTCAATTGTAACTCACAGGCCATTTCTTATTGTCTGCCACTTACGGCTGTGTGAGTTTAAACAAGCCACTTAACCCCTCTGAATCTGTTTGCATATATGTGAAATGTGGTTAATAATACCTGCCCTGCCTACCTCACAAAGTTGTTGTATGAACGAAATGCACATGAAAGAGCTTTGAAAACTACAAAGTGTTATGTGACTGAAAGGTGTAAGACATATATAATCAAATGATTTTTAACAAAGGCACAAAAGCAATCCAATGGAGAAAAAAGCCCTGTCAATAAATGGTGGTGGAAGGGCTTCCCTGATGGTGCAGCGGTTAAGAATCCGCCTGCCAATGCAGGGGACAAGGGTTCGATCCCTGGAACAGGAAGATCCCACATGCCACGGAGCAACTAAGCCTGTGCACCACAACTACTGAGCCTGTGCTCTGGAGCCCTCGAGCCACAACTATTGAGTCCATGTGCCACAACTACTGAAGCCTGCGTGCCTAGAGCTTGTGCTCTGCAAAAACAGAACCTGCCTCAATGAGAAGTCCATACACCACAGTGAAGAGTAGCCCCCTCTTGCTGTAACTAGAGAAAGCCCGTGCGCAGCAACGAAGACCCAAAGCAACCAATAAATAAATAAACTTATTTTTTAAAAAATAGGGGTGCAGTAACTGGATATCTATATGGGAAAAAAATTAACCTTGATCCCCTACCTCACACTATACAAATGTTAAGATGTGGGCTTGTTTACATGTTAACACTTGTGGAAACATTAAGTATTCTTCAGTAAATAAAATAAATAATTCATCATTAAATATTATTAATGTTGTGATTTGATTTCACGGTCAACTGTAAATCAATGGATCCATAAATCTCTGCAATTACCACCCTTCTCTATTATAAAGATGGTCACTCAAATGCCTGACATTGTTGCCAAGGAGCTTAAACACCGATTTCTTTACTTGACTTATTAGGGTAACCAGGTATAAAATAGCCGATCAAAAAGTTAGCTCTTTCTTATCAAGCAGATAAGCTTCGCTTTCTTTACTTTAGCTAGGTGGAGGAGAGGTGAGGGGAAGGGGAAATTATCCTACAGATGAAGCCATTAAAGTGAATTACGTTAACTCTGAGTTAAAACTTTGATTGAACCCGAAAGGAAAAATCTGTCGGTGGCTTGGCTCCAGTTGACACTGTTCTGAAACCCAGCTTTGGAAGTGCACTCACATTTTGAGGTGGAGGGCAACCTTCAGCCCCTGTCAGGGCTGTAACTTCTTACCAGGAACACAAGTATAGGGCCTCTTCTTTCCCTAGTACTTCTTCAAGATGACATCCAGGCATCTAGGTGGGCTTCCAAGACGGCACCTGTCCACCCTAGAGAGTTACGGAAATTCCCCACATATCAGGAACTGCTGAGGATGGATAATCTGAGTCATGGCTTTTGCCATTCTCCTCACGTCTGGGTAAGATTCCTTTCTCAGAGTGGGAAAGGCAGGAGGAGGGGCAGAAAAAAGCGGGAAAACTCAACTCAACAAGGAACTTAAGACTATCTCAGTGAAAGTGAATTTGTAACCAATGGAAAATATAAAAAACCTGCATGATATAAGAGTCTCAGTGTTGTGTTGTCATATCCCTACTACAGAGGCATTAGGGAGTCAGTCTCACAAAATTTGATCTTTACTTATTGTAAGAATTGCCTGGGGATGCCAAAGCAAAGTACCACAAACTGGGTGGCTTAAAACAACAGAAATTTGTTCACAGTTCTGGAGGTTAGAAGTCTGAAATTTAGGTGTTGGTAGGACCATGTTCTCTCTGGAACCTGTCAGTGAATCCTTCCCTGCTTCTTCCTAGCTTCCGCTGGTTCACCAGCAATCTCTGGTGTTCCTTGGCTTGCAGCTGCACCACTCCAATCTCCGCTTCTGTCATCACATGGCCTTTTTCCTGTGTCTCCCTGTCTTTGCATGGCCGTCTTTGCCTAAAGACACTGCTCATAATGGATTAGGGGTCCACACTACTTAAGAATGACTACAGCTTCCGCATATTAACGAATAGCATCTGCAACAATCTTATTTCCAAATAAGGTCCCGTTCAAAGGTACTAGGGGTTATAGCTTCCAAGATATCTCTTTTTTTGGCTGCGGGGGGAGGGAGGAAGAAGGATACAATTCCATCTGTAACACTATCAAAGGACATCAACTCGTACAAGAAATTGCACATAGGATCCAAAATACATTTTCCTACCTGGAAGGAAAACCCCAAACTCAAAAAAAAAAAAAAAAAAACAAAAATCATAAACTGTTGTAAGATGCAGAATTTTGAAAAGATAAGGTTTTATAGAAAGAATTCAAAGGCAACTTGAATATTCCATTCAGGTTGATAGCATGGAGCATATTAGAAGCAAGATTAAAAAGCTGACAAAGTGACATCAAAAATTAAAGGTAGTATATTATAGTAAAATAGGAAATGAAGCAATAGGTAGTATAGTCTAGCGTCAAATCATCTGGTCTCAAGCAGTTCACCATGTCAGCAACTCCATAATCTAAACCATTTACTTCATTTATAGTGAGAACAGCATCTAAGCACTTCCTTCCTAAAGCCAATCACAGAATCCTAACATTGTTACGTGTCCACATAATCTGATTCAACATGAAATAATTTGTTTAGATTATTTAGTCAGTGCTACACTTAGCTGCCATAGCTAGTAAAGAACAGATGTTGTCAGAGGAGGTCTATTTATTTAGGCTTTTTGCTCATGTGAAAATTTAATCCTCAACCTATAAAATGTACCCCAGTTAAATTCTTCATGGACCATGTAAGTGAGTAAGACCAAACAGTATCTCATATCAAACACCATGTGTGTGATTGAATTTTGGTCACTCTCATCGTAATATAAACCAAGGGTTGGCAAGCTTTATTCATAAAGGGCCAGATAGCAAATGGTTTAGGCTTTGTGGGCCATATGGTCTCTGTGGCAACTCTTCAGCTCTGCTGTTGTTGCACAAAAGCAGCCACAGACAACACATAAACAAATGGGCGGTGTGGCCGTGTGCCAATGAAACTTTATTTAGAAAAACAGACAGCAGGACAGAGGGCAGACTATGTGAAGACACAGGTAGAAGCCAAGGAGAGAGGTCTCAGAGGGAACCAACCCTGCTGATGCCTTAATTTTGGACTTCTAGCCTCCAGAACTGTGAGAAAATACATTTCTGTTGTTTAAAAAAACACAAACATCAGACCAGATTTGATCCATGGTTGCAGCTTACTGACCCCCAGATTAAACATACAGAAGAGAGCTTGTTCTGTAAACTAAACTTGTAAGGGGTTCTTTATGACATAAAAAAGTCCTCTCTGCCCCTGTTCCCCTGCCCCCCCCCCCGACTTTTTTTAAAAAATTGAATTTAGAACATTGGATTTGCTTTAAACAAGGTAAACACATTCTGAATGTGATTTCCACTGGAAGGAACCTTGAGCAGTGATTTTGCTTAGTCTCCTAATATCAAATAAACCTGTGACTAAATTGCCTCAGAAAGATGAGAATTTGATGATCCGCTAAGAGCCACAAGAAAGAGAAATTCATAATTGCCTGAAGAGTCCATGCTCTACTCAAAATAAAATTGTTTTTCCTAATAGTTAATCCCAATCTCTTGCTGCTACTTAAACCCATTTCTTCTGTAAGAGAGAGTGGGCATCCAGCTTGTCACTTCCTTCAGTATTGCCCACCTCAGGCCAATAATGCATTCATAAAGTCCACCAGAGGTAATCAAGGATCATTTGGCTATAAGGTAGTATGTCCCCTTGGGCAGCTCTTAAAGCCACAAGCACTTTCATAGAGGCAGTGATGTCTTAGCACAGCATTTGTAATCTTTTATGCCTCTTTTTTTTAATTGGAGTACAGTTGCTTTAAAATGTTGTGTTCATTTCTGCGGTACAACAAAGTGAATCAGCTATGTGTGTACCTATATCCCCTCCCTCTTGGACCACCTCTTTTTAGCAAGCCTTTATCCCCATCCTCCTCCCCTCCCTGCCACACTCCAAATAGATACAGTAAGTATGAAAGAAATTAAATGGTCATTGGACTGGTTAAAATATGGTTTTAAAATATCCATTATTTAGTCATTTAGCACATTTGACTTCCTCTGTAAAACTCACATGGGAGCCTTGAGAATAGAGTTGACCTGTGAGAGAGACCTAGCGAAACCCACATGGGAAATGTAAAGAGACCACCTGCAGGAGGAATCAGATGGGCTTGTCACAGCTGGGACTCCTCTAACCTGGCAGATGTGGTTTTACTGTGAAGCTTTAGGGCCCCTCACCGCACAGCACCTTCCAAGGCCCCAGGGAGGAGTTCTAGCTACATGTTCACACAGTCAGACGTTTCTGTAAACTTTGCAAAAGTCAGTGTCTTCGTTTGGGCTGCTATAACAAAGTACCACGGACTGGGTGGCTTAGACAGCAAACATTTCTTTCTCACAGTTCTGGAGGCAACATCAAGGTGCAGGCAGATCCGGTGTGTGGTGAGAGCCCACTTCCTGGTTGGCTGTTTTCTTGTATCCTCATCCGGCGCAGAGCAGAGGGAGGGAAAGCAAACGCTCTTGTGTTTTTTCATAAGGGTACTAACCCCATTCGTGAGGGCTCTGACCTAATTACTTCCCCAAAGCCTCACCTCCTAATCACACTGGGGGTTAGGATTTCAACATATGAATTGCAGTGGGGGTGGGGAACACAAAGATTTTGCCCATGGCAGTCAGATACAAAAATTCCACACAGCTACAACACTGTCTTTTCCCACTCCAACGTACTCCTTTTTTTAAATTGAAGTATAGTTAATTTACAATATTGTGTTAGTTTCGAGTGTGCAGCAAAGTGATTGAGTTCTATACATGCCCACGCACAAACACACACACACATATATATATATTCTTTTTCAGATTCCTTTCTAGTATAGGTTGTTACAAGATATTGAATATAGTTCCCTGTGGTCCTTGTTGTTACCACTGTCCAATGTACTCTTCATCACACTTTCTCTCCTGTAGCGTTTGGTGGTGGAGTGGCTGTGGACATTCTTAATAAATATTCACTTCAAATTGGATTTGTTTCTGACTAAAAGTTCACAATCAAATCTAATTTTAGATATGTTTTTCTTAATGTGAGCTCTCACCCACCCCCAAACACACACACACACACACACACACACACACACACACACACACACACCCCAAGATCTGTCTCTGTACCCTGATTATAATCTCAGAAAGGAAAAAGACCAAATGTGGTTGTAACACATTGGATGGAAACTAAATCAACTGAATTGCACCTGTTTGGAGACAGTGTGGCCCGAAAAAGGCATAGTCAGGCTCCAGACTAGAAAAGGAAGCCCAGAAACATGAAAGGGGCCATGTTTATCCTACACTAGCTGAGAAGAAACACACACAGCCAGGATGAACAAGCCATTGAGCTCACTCACCACGCTTCTCCTGATTCCATCCTTAGTGCTTTCTTTTATAACAACTCATTTATCTCTCCAGATGCCCTCAACAAGAAGACAGTTACTATGGCTAAGAGCCATGAGTCTTCTGGCAATTGAAACGGAATATCTCCCATGGTAAAAAACTGATAAATTGGCATTCTGCCTCTTTTAAACATGGGTCAGCCCCTTCAGAGTATAAACAATGCTGTGACCGTGGAAACCAAAGTTCAGGTTCTGGATCTGCAAGGCTGAAACCAACCTGGTCAACCTGGTCTGGGCAGCTGGCCAAGTCCCCAAGGGACAATCCTTTATCTTGATGTCGCCGCCTCCAAACTATGGCACTTTAGAAAAAAGGTGATATCCGGGAAACCAGATGGACCCTAAAGTGTTTATGAATTAGAGCGCCACAACCATGCCACCTCCAGGCAGATATTCCCAAAGATATTCCCAAAGAAAAAGAGATTAATAAGTTCCCAAAATGTATTCATAACTTCTTTGGTGAGAAAAGAGAATCTCAAACTTTGTATAGGAAAATAAATTTTCTACTGGTTATCATTGAAGAAAAATCCTCTCTGCTATAGTTCTGAAGACTTTCTCTTTCCAATTGTCCAACCCTCTCCTCTGACCACAGCTACTATGTGCCAGGCACCAAATATTTACTATTTGCAGTTCTCCCAACTGCCTTGCCAAGTAAACATTATTGCTTACACAGATGAGGAAACTGAATCTCATAGTGGTTGAGTCACTTGTTCAAAACTACAAAACCATGAGGTGGTACACCCAAAATTAGAATGATGCTTCTCAAAGTATTCTGCTCTCTCAAAATTTCTAGGATTTTTCAGACTACTTTGAATCCAGAGTAAATAGTGGGATTTCAGTTCTACCATTTATTCTTTTTAAAAAGGTAAGAATATATTGACAATAGGTGTTAGGTACCTAGGAATTCACCTGTGACCGGAGCGGCAAAGGAGAAAAGGCATATATGAAAATGTGTTCCTTTAAAAAAATACGTCTCCAAAGAAGACATACAGATGGCCAAAAAGCATATGAAAAGATACTCAACATCACTAATTATTAGAGAAACGCAAATCAAAACTGCAGTGAGGTATACCTCACACCAGTCAGTCAGAATGGCCATCATCAAAAAATCTACACACAATAAATGCTGGAGAGGGTGTGGAGAAAAAGGAACCCTCCTACACTGTTGGTGGGAATGTAAATTGGTACAACTACTATGGAGAACAGTATGGCAGTTCCTTAAAACACTAAATATAGAACTACCACATGATCCAGCAATCACACTTCTGGGCATATATCCAGAGAAAACCATAATTAGAACAGATACATGCACCCCAATGTTCATTTCAGTCCTGTTTACAATAGACCAAGACATGGAGGTAACCCAAACGTCCATCAACAGATGAATGGATAAAGAAGATACAATGGAATATTACTCAGCCATAAAAAAGAATGAAATAATGCCATTTGGAGCAACATGGATGGACCTGGAGATTGTCATACTGAGTGAAGTAAGTCAGACCAAGAAAGACAAATATCACATGATATCAACTGTATGCAGAATCTAAAAAAAAAAATGGTACAAGTGAACTTGTTTACAAAACAGAAATAGAGTCACAGATGTAGGAAACAAACCTATAGTTACCAGGGAGGGAAGAGGGGGAGGGATAAAATGGGAGATTGGGATTAGCATATACACACTACTATGTATAAAACAGATAACTAATAGAGACCTACTATATAGCACATGGAACTCTCCTCAATACTCTGTAATGACCTATATGGGAAAAGAATCTAAAAAAGAGTGGATATATGTATATGTATAACTGGTTCACTTTACTGTACACCTGAAACTAACACAACATAGTAAATCAACTATACTCCAATAAAATTTTTTAAATTAAAATGTAAAATAGATATAAAAATTTAAAATATACTTAAAAATTTTACTACCACTTCAAAGCTTCAGAAGAGGAGGTCTCTTTTAGACTGAAGATTCTTGGCTTCACTAGATACCATGGAACATCTGGGGACACTGATAACATTCTCTACGTTGATTGGTTTCACAGGTGTATACTTATATGAAAATTCATGAGTTATGCTCTTTACTGGATGTATATTACACCTCATTTATAATAAAGAGCATGGGGGCTTCCCTGGTAGCACAGTGGTTAAGAATTTGCCTGCCAATGCAGGGGACATGGGTTCAATCCCTGGTCTAGGAAGATCCCACATGCCGCGGAGCAACTAAGCCCATGTACCACAACTACTGAGCCTGTGCTCTAGAACCTGTGAGCCACAACTAATGAGCCCATGCACCACAACTACTGAAGCCCACGTGCCTAGAGCCCGTGCTCTGCAACAAGAGAAGCCACCACAATGAAAAGCCCACACACCATAACAAAGAGTAGGCCCCGCTCTCCACAACTACAGAAAGCCTGCTTGTAGCAATAAAGACCCAACACAGCCAATAAATATAAATAAATAAATAAATAAAGAGCATGGTAGAGGACGAGGACAGTGTGTACAGAAAGCTTGCATTTATATAAGAAGGAGTGGAGAGACTAAGTACATGCTTGGATAGGCATATGTGTCTGGAATGATGCAGAAAGAGCTGGCAACAATGGTTGTTTGGGGCACTGAGAGACGACGTAGGGTGGATGGAGACTCATTTGCACTGTATGTCCTCCTGCATCTGGTGAATTTTTACTATGTGAATGGTTTATCTATCTTAAAAATTAGTAAATACATAATTTCAAGGAAAAAGAAACATACAAAAACCACAATATTTCCATAAATGTACCAAAATCAGTCCAGAAAGTCAGTCTGCATTTGCGATGCTTGAGGGAGTGCAATAATAAAGTGGAGATTTTCAAACACAGTATTCTATTTTTTCAGTAGCAGGAGAAAGTATAAGGATTTGCACTCCTTCTCTCTACCGTAGTTGTTATGACACTGAGTTAAAGATGGGGGATGAGGGTGAGGTTGGTGGGTACATGGAAAAGGAACATCCAACTTATTCAGAGGCAAACCTACATTGGTAATTACCGTGAATGAATAATTGTTGCTGGGTATGATGTTACATTTTTGCTTTTGTCTTTCAGTTCTTTGCTTTCCTTCTATTTTTATTCTTCTCGAGTATGTTCATGTCATAGAAAGTAGAGATGAGAAATTCAGAGCCAGCTCTGTTCAGAGGACATCAATTGAGATGCTTTCAGGGTTAAGGAAACAATTATGTACATGAAAACTAGAAAAACAGATCAATCCATGCGTCTCATTTAGACCTCTATTCCGATACGACTTGTCCCTTTCCCCCCTAACTCCTGAGGTGGCTTGTTCATTCATTAGGAAGTGTTTGTGTGTGGCAGTTGTCATCTTGAAAATGCTATTTGTCCCTTGTTAACTGCAGATTTCAGACCACTTTGCAAGAAAACACATGATTATTTTAGATCTAATTGAAAAACAAATGAGGAACAGAAGAAATTAAATGATGAACACAGGATACCTCAGTAAAATAATTTCAGAAGCAGAGCAAGGATTGGTAAAAAAACAAAAAAACAAAAAAACTTTTCTTCAAGCCTTTGTTTCCTCTTAGTTTTACTGAGCTCTCCTACAGTGTGTTAAAAGAACTTTATACTCCCATTTGTTTCTAGGTATCTCTAGAGATAAGTTTACCATTTCCTGCAACGGGTTTCTCAGCCTCAGCACTACTGACATTTTGGGCTGGATCATTCTTTGTTGTGGGGGGTCGTCCTGTGCATCCCAGAATGTTTAACAGCACGCTTGGCCCCTACCTACTAGATGCCAGTAACACGCCCAAGTCACGAGAACCAAAAATATCTCCAGATATTGCCAAATGTCCGCTGAGGGGCAAAATTGTCCCCAGGTGAGAGCCACTATCCTAAAGGCTAATATCTAGAGATCTTTATTTTAGGAAATACACCAGCATCTCTTATTTCCAGAAAACAGGCACATGCCTGCAGCAGTGCATACGTATACCCACAGACTCCAGCCTTAAAAAAAGAATTCATAAGCTTTTAAGAGGAAGTGTACTGGTGTCTGTCATTTATTTTGAAATGTTTTTTTAAAAATATGATGGATTGAGCGATAGATTGTTAGGTGATAAAACAAGTACAATAAAATGTTCATTGTAGAATCTAGGTGGTAGGTATATGAGTGGTCATCGCAACATTCTTTCAACTTTACTGTATGTTTGAAATTTTTTCATCATAAAATGGAGAAGATTTTATGAATATTTGACTGTCACAGCTAGAAAATCAAGAGGTTCATTTTACTTAATTATCTTAGGGGTAAAAAAGGAAAACATCTCACTGTCAGTGCTAACAGGGATATTCTTTTTCTTCCATTCATGTTGTGAAATCTAAGTAACTTAATCACATGAAAAAACTACCTAATAGTCGTGGGGCAGGTCAAAATAGTAAGCATTGATTATAGGTGAAAGAGGACTCAGGTTCACTAACCGTCCCATTTTGTAAATGAGGAAAATATGTCCAGGAGAGAGCATGCCCTGTGTTTTTAAAGAACTGCTTTACACAGGAGTCTTTTTCTAGTCTTCTAGTTTCAAGGATTCTGTCATTGAACATTTATTTTAAAATAATCTTAAACACTATTTCCCCCTGGGAGCCTCACAGCCCAATAAAATATGAGATACTGAAATATTCAAGTTAAACCAGACACATCACTTTCTGAAAAACCCTTCCTACCCTTAGTTATGGTGACTGTTGCCTTTAAGCATTTCATTAGACCATGATTCAGCCAATGTTTATTCAAAATATCATATGTCAGGAACCGTGTGTACAGTACAGACTGTGACAGCATTGTGAATCGTAGAGATTTATACCCATGTGAAACAACTGTGCTGTTGTCCTGCTATCCTAAGACTTTTTTTGTTGTTGTTCTTTTTTTTTTTTTTTAATCCTAAGACTTTTGGAATCAGGTGACTCCACAGGTACAGGCTAGGGTCTTTGAGTTTAGTGTTCTACAAATTGCTAAAAAAGCAGGCACGGAATGAAAGACGCTCAAAAATCATCAGAAAAATGCAAATTAAAACCACAGTAAGAGACTGCTATACACAACCTCCCCCCCTCCCCCAGAGTGTCTAAAATTCAAACACCTGATAATTCAAGGTGTTGGCAAGGGTGCAGTACAACTGGAACTCTCATACATAGCTGATAGGATTGCGTGATTGTTCAGCCACTTTGGAAAATAGGGTGGCAGTTTGTTATAGCGTTAAACATAACCTACCATCCAACCCAGAAATCCCACTCCTGGATATTTCCCCAAGATAAATGAAAACATGTCTAAACAAAGAACTGTACACAAATGTTCATAGCAGCCTTAACATGGCAGCCAAAAGCCAGAAATATTCTGTATCTATCAACAGGCAAATAGATAAACCGTGGGTATATTCACACAATGGAACGCTGGACAGCAACAACCAGGAACAGACCTCTAATCCACACAACACTGATTCCTTTCAAAAACGTTACGCTGAGAAGAGGATTCTCACGTTTTGAGAACCACTGCCTTACTCCAATACTTACAAATTGTTCAATGCCGTATACCTACTTATTGTCGTGATATCTTTCCTCGCCGATGCCACAGACGTGACACTCCATGTTACTATGAGCCTATGGTTTAAGAAGTAACTGGTAAGCACTGCGACTGTAAAATCAGTTTTAGAACTATAAGGGAATTGCAGGGTCAGCCACCACAACTTCCCAACCCTTTTCAAAAATCTCCTTCAAGTGCACCAGTTCTGCTTTTCCCCTTGTCAAACCCAGAATGCTGAAAAACAGAATTTTCATCTATTTAGGACCCTGAAGTTCTTCCGGTTCTTCATCCGAAGTACCAGTTTTTATTTTACAACATGACCCATGTAGACAGCAGAAGATCTGCAGGTTTACCTGGATCTTTGTGGTTTCCTTTGATTTCTACTCCTGTAGCTTCCCATCTCTAGCAGTTCTTTAGGACTCGGTGTCCCCTTCCCCTCTCTCCTCCTCTCCCGTCCGTTTATTCTCAAATTAAGAGCCCTTCTTTCATAGTTGTTTTTGTTTTTTGGGGGTTTTTTTTGCCATTTCTTCTCAGTCAATAAATGACCAATACTGACAGGGTTTTTGTTTGGTTGGTTGCTTTTATGTTGTTTTGTTCTGATATGCGTCTCTAGCTGTAAAAATTGTATCTCTACAGTTTTACATACCTTGATTCTTCCAAATCTTTTCAGACTCTCCAGAAAACTTGCTACTCATGTGCCGTTTTCCTGATGTTTTACTGAATATTTATATAATACTCTCACATAAAATATGTTCTCAAGCAACCTTGACTCGGGGTGAGACATTACAAGTTAAATCACTACTGCCAGGCACCTAAGCACTGACTTTACTAGCCAGCTGATCCCATGCTTTCATATTTGGCCAGAGTGTCTATCTCAGCTTCATCTACACTCCCAATCAACTCTTGCTTTACAGAAAACAAAATCACCTTTACTCCTCTCAATCTAAAAATGAACAGGTAGAATTCCCTGGCGGTCCAGTAGTTAGGACTCTGCACTTTCATTGCTGAGGGCCCAAGTTCAATCCCTGGTTGGGGAACAAGACGCGCAGTGTGGCCAAAAAAAAAAAAAAAAAAAAAAAAGGACGGGTAATCTATTTCTCAGATTACCATAACCAGATAAACCAGAAACCCTCCAGTGCAGTGGAGGAAAAAGTTTTCCTCAACCCTCTTAAGGTCCCAGGCTGGGTCTGAAAAATTAAACTGACAAAGATAGATTAACAGGAGAAAAGCATATAAATTTATTTAATGTAAGGTTTATATGACAAGGAGCCTTCATAATGAAATGAAGACCCGAACAAACAGACCTGGGAATTTTTATGCTAGATTTGATGAAGAGTGGACAGTTGTGGAGAAATAGGATAGGCAAGGAGTATGAGATAAATGTAGAAAACTGGGAGAAATTTAGCAAGACCTGTTTGTTTGGGTTCTTCACAGAGTCCCTTTATCTTTGGAGATAAGGATGCTCCTTTCTTCCGGGTATAGGGAGGGTACCTATCACAAGAGGATTTTATGATCTGCTCCAAAAAGGGGGTGTGGGGTGCACAGTCGGATTGACCTTCCTGCTTCTGCTCTTTCTCAAGCTCCCTCAGCTTAAAATATTCAATACACCAAGGTGCTATTTTGGGGGTAGCATGTTCTGAACCCCAACACCAGTCTTTGCTAAAAATAAATTCAAAAAGATGAATTTTCTCCAATGTTGGGAGTAATAAATTATTGCACTTCCTCAATTTGAACAGCAAATGTGAGGCTCTGTTTCATCTCTACAGCTTACAAGAGTCTAACTTTTTAAAGAATAGGTTGTACATTCACATGATTAAAAAATCAAAATGAAATTGTGGATATTAAGTCTCACTCTCAACATGATTCCTTTAACCCTATATCCTCCCCTACTGCATATAGATAACCACTTCTATTTATTTCTTACCTATCTTTTCCTTTTCCTAATACATCCAAAACCAATATGAATATATTTCATATATTCCTAACTCTTTCAGAAAAGGAAGCATCCACTACTCTTTACCTTGCTTTTCTCACTTAATAATAAACCCTGTTGGCTTTTTATTTCAGTACATAAAGCATTTTTATAGCTAAATAGTATTCTACTGTGTGAATATATCATAATTTATTTAATTAGTCTCTGATTAATGGCCACTTGGGTTGTTTCCAAACTTATGCTATTATAAACAATGCTGCAATAAATAACCTTATACATATGCCAAGAAAATAGAATCATGATTATCTTATCTCTGGGAAATAATATCATGGATTTTTCATTATAATTTTCTCCATTTCTAAACTTACAATTAACATGTATTAATTTTTTTTTTAATTTGTTGGCTGAGTTGGGTCTTTGCTGCTGCACACGGACTTTCTCTAGTTGTGGCGAGTGGGGGCTACTCTTCGCTGTGGTGCGCGGGCTTCTCATTGCGGTGGCTTCCCTTGCTGTGGAACACAGGCTCTAGGCACGTGCGCTTCAGTAGTTGCGGCATGTGGGCTCTAGAGCGCAGGCTCAGCAGTTGTGGCGCACAGGCTTAGTTGCTCCGCGGCATGTGGGATCTTCCCAGACTAGGGCTCGAACCCGTGTCCCCTGCATTGGCAGGCAGATTGTTAACCACTGCACCACCGGGGAAGTTCCCTGTTTGTTTTATAACATGAAGAATTTTAATGGATTGTGACCAGTAATAGATTTTCATTTTCCTACACTCAAGTTTCACTTACAAGAAACATAATTAGCTTCCTTGGGCTTAACAATTGAAAGAAACAGAAAGGACATTATGTTTTATTTTTGAATTATCTGATACATTATAAATATTTGAAAATTCCTAATTCAAGAGGGCCCTTTTTTTTCTCTTTGGATGTTTCCTCATCCTTGACTTTTCACTTGTTTTATGTTGCAATACTTCTTTAATTATACTGAAACACTGACCCACTCAATATTTACTGAGAATCAACAATGTTAGATGGCATTCTTAAAAAAGAGAAAAGTTCAGGTAAGGATTGGAGTGAAACCAGAACTACTATTTACCAGGTAAAAGAATGATAAACATATTTTGTGGTAAAAATGGATCAGAGAACATTATTCAGCCATAAAAAGAATGACATTTTGATATATGCTACAACATGGATGGATCTTGAAAACATTTTGCTTAGTGAAATAAGCCAGAAAGAGAAGGACAAATAATTTTATGATTCCACTTATATGAAGTACTTAGAATAAGCAAATTCATAGAGACAGAGAACAGAAGTTACCAGGGGCTGGGGAAGGGGAAAGGGGAAGTAATTGTTTAGCAGGTACAGAGTTTATGTTGGGGATATGAATTTCTTTTTCACATTATCTTTTCATTTTTGATGTCTATCATTAGTAACACATATAATATCTGAGTGGTATCATATAAGACAATATCGATGTAGGTACCAACAGGCAGACAATTCATCTTGTAAACAGATAATGTAAACTTACAGTATCGCTAAATGCAGTACAGTACTGCCAATGTATTTTCTCTTCCTTATGATTTAATAACATTTTTCTTCTCTCTAGATTTATTATAAGAATACAGCATATAATACATATAATATACAAAGCATAAGTTGACTGTTTATGTTATTGTTAAGGCTGCCAGTCAACAGTAGGCTATTAGTACTTAAGTTTGCGGGGAGTCAAAAGTTATACACAAATTTTCAACTGTGTACCCCTAACCCTTGCATTATGCAAGGGTCGACTGTATATATATTTAACATGATCGCAATAAGAAATATCATCAGAGGGACTTTCCTGGTGGCCCAGTGGTTAAGACTCCACACTTCCACTGTGGGGGGCATGTGTTCTATCCCTGGTTGGGGAACTAAGATCCCACATGCCACAGGGCATGGCCAAAATAAAAAAATCAGATTTTTGTTTCCTGGAGTTGATTATAAAGTACTTCAGGAAAGACAAGCAAGAATAGCCAAGAAATGCCTGAAATGATAGACAATGATGGGAGCTTGCCCTATGAGATATTGAAATGTTACATAGCCCAAAGTGGAAAATAAATATCCAAGAGTTCACACTGATATAAATAAGTGATTGAATAAATAAATAAATGGGGAAGAGAGAAATCTCTCATGCATTATTCCATTTAATTTATGTAGATACTCTGACCTCAAGGAAATAAAGCCTAACTCCCCACTCCTTAACTGTGGGCTGCACACAGTGATGCCGTTCCAAAGAGAACAAAATAGAAAACGAGGGGAAAAAGGAGTAACTTTACAGTGAATAAATTTGACAAACACTACCTCAGCCAAGTGGTTAAGGTCAACATCAACACTGACAAATCATGTTGATATGTACCCTTGATATAATGTGATGAGAATGGAATTTTATCTCTGTGCACTTCTGCCCGATAGCTCATAACCTCAGTCTAATCATGAGGAAAACATCAGACAAATACCCCAATGAGGGGCATTCTACAATATACCTGACCAGTGCCCCTTGAAACTATCGAGCTCATCAAAAACAAGGAAAGTCTCAGAAACTGTTGCACCAAGAGGAGCCTAAGGAGACATGAAAACTAAATTCAATGTGATATCCTGGATGGGCTCCTGGAATGGAAAAAGGACATTAGGTAAAAACTAAAGAGATCTGAATGAAGTATGCACTTTAGTTAATAATATTATATCAGTAAAGGTTGATTCATTTTAACAAAGGTACTATACTAACGTAAGATGTTAATAATAGGGGAAACTGGGTATGGGGTATATGGGAACTCTCTCTACAATCGGCTCAAATTTTTTGTAAATCTAATGTTGCCCTAAAAAAAAGTGTATTCAAAAGAGTGCTGCACAAAACAGTTTTGTAGCTATCACCTTTTGGCCTTTGCCATAGGTTAACTGGAGAATATACCTAGAAGTGAAAACGCTTGGTCATATAATTCAGCTTTGCTAGATACTGTCAAATTGATCTTAAAATGCTTGTACCAATTTTCATCCCCACCATCAGTATATAAGAAATCTAATTCCACCCACCACCACTCCCCCTCACCTATAACACTTGTGTCCTCTGATTTTCATGTTTTCAGACTTAATTTTTTGAAAATTTACTGGGTGGAAACACGACAGGGATAGTTGTATTAACTTGCATCTCTGCAATTGCAAGAAATTGCAATTGGTGAGGTCGATTATCTTTTCCTGTTTCTTGACCATTAAGCCTTTCTCTTCTGTGTATTCATGTTTGTTAAGTTTGACCAGGTTCCTATTTAATGAGTTGCTTGTTGCCTTTTACATTGTGATTTCTGGCTCTTTATGTAGTATAGAACATCTGTATATTACATAAATGTCAAATGTTTTTTAACCATTTTAATGGTCTCTTTTATGACAGAAAACTTTTAAATGTTGATGTAGTTAAATTTATAATTTTTTTCTTTATGTATATACATTCTGTTGTTCCTTTGAAAAAACTCTATCCTGTTGAGATAATAAAGCAATCTCCTATATTTCCATCTGAAAAAAATAAAGCGTATAAAAAAGCACATTACAAAGCCTCAATAATGTAAAGTAGGGTATTGCCACATAAGCAGAGTATCCAGAAATTGGCCCACCTGCACATGGAAACTTGGCATATAAAGGTGGCGTCTCAACACAGTGGCAAAAAGATGGACCTTTAATAAATAGTAGTGGGGTAACTTGTTAGCTATATAGAAAAAGACAAAATGGGATCTGACAAATTCCAAATAGAGCAGAGATCTAATAGTAAAAAAGTAAGCCACATGTCTAGAAGGGATCACATGTGAATTCTTCTATAAATCAGGAATGTAAAAATCCTTCCTAACTAGGACTCGTCCAGAAACAAGAAGAGAAAAATATTACTAAATGTGACCACGTAAAATTGAAAAAAGAAAACTGTGTGCCAAAAAACATCACAAACTAAGGAAAAGGACAAATGGCAAATAAGGAATATTTGCAACTTGCATCACAGATAAAGGTTTAATTTTCTTTATGTATTTGTTTAAAAATAGATTAACTAAAAGGCCACCTGCCCCATAAAAAAAAATGGGAAAGAGAAAAGAACACACATTTCAAGAAAAAGAAATGCAAATAGTCTTTAAACATGAAAAGATGCTCAACCTTGCTAGTAATAAAAGAGATGCAAATTAAGTTACACAAAGATACCATTTCTCACCTATCAGATTGGCAAAATCCAAAAGTTTGATGATAAACTGGCTGGAGCCCCAGTACAAAGTTGAATAAGAAGCAGTTAAAATTGACTTCCTGGTCTCATGATCTCAATATTTAACCATCAAGTGTGATGTAGACTTTTTGTAGATATACTTTACCAAACTGAGGAAGTTCCCTTCTTGCTTGTTGAGAGTCCATATTTTTTATAATTGTTTAATTTCATTAAATGATTTTTCTGGGGAATTCCCTGGTGGTCCAGTGATTAAGACTCTGTGCTTCCACTGCAGGGGGACAGGTTCCATCCCTGGTCAGGGAACTAAGATCCCACAAGCTGAGCAGCATGGCCAAAAAAAAAAAAAAAAAAGATTTTTCTGTATCTGGTGAAGTGATAATGTAGTTTTATTCTGTTAATGAGATGGAATACATTGATTTTGAAATGTTAAACTGATCTTGCATTTCTGAAATGAATTCCACTTGGTCATGATATATTGTCCTTTTTTACATATTGCTGGATTTGATTTGTAATATTTTTTTCTAGGATTTTGGAGTTAATGTTCATGGGAAATATTAACTTTCATTTTCCTCTTGTAATTTCCTTGTTAGATTTTGGTCTTAAGGTTATAATGGCCTCATAAAATAAGGTTGAGAGCGTTTCTCCTGTTTCTATTCTTCAGAAAAGTTTTAATAAGACTGCTATTATTTCTTCTTTAAATTTTGAAAGAATTCACCACTGAAGTGACCTGGGCCTGGAGTTTTCATTATGGGGGGCTTTAAATTGTGGATTCAATTTCTTTAAAAATACAAGAATCTTCAGGTTTTATTCAGATTCTCTGTATCTTCTTGAGTAAATTTTGGTAAATTGTATTTTTTGAAAACTTTATCCATTTCATATAAATTTTCATATCCTGCCTTTCCTATAGCTAAGTAAATCTAAAAATAACCAAATAGTTGATGGGGAAATGTTCTTTTTTTCCTAAAAGAATTCAAGCTTATAATGATGTGTTCAAGAACAAATAACTAACTTAGAACATCATTATTTTGTAATCCCAAATGAAATCATGGAAATAGGCAATCATTATTAAAAGCTACTCAAAACATTAAGTGATAAGCTGATGTGAAGTTTTATAATGGTTGATTTAGGCTGATACCACTGGAACCCACTGATCAGTTTTAATGCTCCCAAAAGAGAAATAACCAGACATTATGTGTCACCTCTTGCAATACAACACAAAGTATATACCACTACCTATGAAATAGTCTTGCAAAAAAAAAAATCAAATTTGAATCTAATTATGTGTGATGATTTAACTATCAGTTGACAGGTAGCATAGGGACCAAAAGAACAGGTTAAATGACAACACAAGGAGGCAATCAGCAACACTCAAAATATAGTAAGTTCTATAGGAAAATGACCTGGTTTCTTCAATGAAGAAATTATAAGAAAAAAAAAAGAGGAAGTGGGTGCAATAAATTAAGAGAATTAACAAACTTAACAGTAACCACATACAATGTGTAGACCCTGTTTAGACACTGATTTGAAAAAACCAACTATAATAAAAAGAAAAGAAATGTGACATAATTAGGGAACTTTGAATACTGAGAGGATGTTTCATACTATTAAAGGGTTACCAATGTCTTTGATGTGATGATAGTAATATAGCTTTCCTTAAAGAGTCCTTATCTTTTAGAGATGCTTACAGAAGTGTTTACTGGTGAAATTGTAACAGGGAAGAGCTAAATCAGATTCCACGTTTGATCTGTTTCTTTGACTTTAAGCTTTGCTTTTCTTTGCTTTTGTTATTATAATCGTACACGATGGCCTGCCTCAGGGAACCCTGCCCACCTGTGAATGGCTGCAGAAAAGAAGAAATTAACACATCCCCTCCCTGAGGCTAGTCATTCCAGGAGATGCTTTGCAAGACTCATAGCCCTTTTTACTTTACTTCCCCATGCCTCTCCCTCTCTATTCTGCCTTTTTACTTTAATTCCTCACTGCCTCTCCCTCTCTGAGTCTATAAAACAAAGTGTCAGGGCTTCCTAGGTGGCGCCGTGGTTAAGAATCCGCCTGTCAATGCAGGGGACATGGGTTCAATCCCTGCTCCAGGAAGATCCCACATGCCGTGGAGCAACTAAGCCCATGTGCCACAGCTACTGAGCCTGTGCTTTAGAGCCTGTGAGCCACAACTATTGAGCCCATGTGCTATAACTACTGAAGCCCACATGCCTAGAGCCCATGCTCTGCAACAAGAGAAGCCACAGCAATGAGGAGCCCACACACCACAATGAAGAGTAGCTCCCACTCACTGCAACTAAAGCCCATGCACAGCAAAAAAGACCCAACACAGCCAATGAAATTAATTAATTAATTAATTAATAAAACAAACAAACAAACAAAAACAAATTGTCATCCAGACCCCGATCAAATGGTTTTTTGGAGACACTAGCCTGCCATCTTCTCAGTCTGCCAGCTTTCCGAATAGTCATATTCCTTGCCTCAACACCTCATCTCTGATTCACTGGCCTGTCCAGCGGTGAGCAGAGCAAGCTTGGACTTAGTAACAAAGTTATATGTTTGGGATATATTTCAAAATAATTGGGGGAGGCAGTGGTTAAAAATAGTGGGGGAGTGTAGCTGAAATAAGATTGGCCATGTGCTGATAATTGTGGAAGCTGAGGGATGGGTACATGGAGGTTTGTTATATTACTCCCTCTACTTTTACATATATTTAGAAATTTCCACAATAAAAAGTTTTTAAAAAACCATAATAGTGCATTCAAAGACCAAAATTTTTGTGAAATTCTAGACATTTGAAAGCAGAGGGGATCAGAAGAGAAGTCAGAGGACAGGAAACCACAGATCAAGTCATCTCAAGGGCTCTTGCCAAAGCAAGAGCCTTGTGAAAAGGAGGTGAGGAAGTATGCCTTCCCAGAGCTACATATTTTCAAAATTTAGTGGCATGAATCGGGACAGTTGGGGTCCTTTCTCTCCATCTGGCCCTTTTTTCCCTCACCTGAACAGAACTGCTGGCAGGAAAAGTCAAAGATTGTTCTCTAACTGGCCCTAATGAGGGAGTAAAACCCTGGGAAAGTAGCAGTGGCACTATCCCAGGGTCAGGGAATAGAAAACAGAAAATAGGTTCCACCCCTCTAGCTTTCCAGTAAGTCTTCCATGGAACTGCACCTCCCTGCCCCCACGTATCTCCAAGGAAGGCCTCCTGCTGCTACAACCTGGCCTCACACTGAACCTGCACCCAGCCCTCCTCTTCAAAGGAGCCACTGGCAGGAAAGCAGACCTACAGGGCTGCCAAGAAAACCCACTCCAGCTAGCTATATTAACCAAAACAATCCTTTTATTCATAAATATAAACTGAAAGCCAAGAGTTGCCAGATCTTGGAGAAAAACCAATCCTGCAACAGAAGAGTAAAATATAAAAAGTAAAACAGAATGCAATGAAAAAGAAACAACCAGAGATACAAAAAGGGTTCTTAGCAAATGAATGAACAAATGAATGAATATAATTACTGACCTAAGTCTTCTAATTAATAGGCTGGATAAAACCTGCCAAAAAGACCAAATTCGTGGGCTGGAAATAAAACTAAGGAACTATCCTAGAATATAGAGAGGGGAAAAAAACCAGATGAAAAATATTATAAAGGGGACTTTCCTGGCAGTCCAGTGGTTAAGACTCTGCGCTTCCACTGCAGGGAGCATGGGTTTGATTCCTGGTTGAGGAACTAAGATCCTGCAAGCCAGCGTGGTGTGGCCAGATATAAAATATAAAAGTTATGAATGGAAAATCTAGGAGCTTCAACATCTAACTGATCAAAGTTCCAGAAGTAGAGGATAGACACTACGTCAGGGAAGAAATAATCAAAATTATTATTAAAATACAATTTGCTTAACACATTGATGGGGTATCTCAAAGAGACACAAGAGCCAACACAAACAGCTTCCAGTGGACAAAGCTGGAACAAGAGCAGGAAAATTGTCATACTGGATTATAGCTCAAAGTACAAAATAAATCTCCATGAATCCATACTGATATAAATGACTGAATAAATTAATAAATGAAGGAGAAAACACATATCTCCTGTGCAGAATTCCAAATAATTTATGTAGATACTCCACACTAAAGGTTAGCATAATTCCTCCCTCCTTATGTGTAGGCTGTACATAGTGACTTCCTTCCAAAGAATGCAGTAATGGAAAGTGGAGAAACAGTAACTCTACAAAAAAGAGAAAGCTGACTAACTCTAGCTCAGCCAGGTGATCAGGGTCAACATCAACAGTGAGAAGTCATGTGGATAGTATGTACCCTGATGGGATATGATGAAAATGGCACTTCACCTCTGTGATCTCCCTCCTCAAAGCCTGTACTCCAGTCTAATCATGAAAACACATCAGAAAAGGTTTGACAGAGGGGCATTCTACAATATACCTGACCATTACTCCTCAAAACTGTCAAAGTCATCAAAAACAAGGCAAGTCTGAGAAGTTGTCACACCACGAGGAGCCTAAGGAGACATGACAATTAATGTCATACAATACCCTGGATGGGATCCTGGATTAAAAAAAGAAAGAAAGAAAAAAGAAAGGAATGTTAGGTAAAAACTAAATCTGAATCAAGTATAGACTTTAGTTAGTAATAACATATCAAGACTGGTTCATGAATTGTAACAAATGTACAACACTAATGTAAGATGTTAACAATAAGGGAAACTGTGTGTGAGTCTGAGGGCGATTTATGGGAATTCTCTGTACTATCTGCTCAATGGTTCTGTAAACTGAAAGCTGTTCTAAAAAATAGTCTATTTAAAAAGTACAATTTGCTTGAGGCAAATTGAACCTTCAGGGATATATGTATACATATAGCTGATTCACTTTGTTGTACAGCAGAAACTAACACAACATATACTCCAATAAAGATGTATTAAAAAAAAAAATTGAACCTTCAGAATGAAGGGATCTTAAAAAATGCTGCATATAATGAAAGAAAATCATTGTGTTTCTTTTCCGTGATTCTGAATCCTTCCCTCTCATATTTACTGAGCACTTATTTTGGGGCTCTCAATTTCACAATCTAGGGAGTGAGTTTAGACCCTCCCACTGGCTTTGGTTTATAAATGTTAGCTATTATGTATCTTCTCTGTAATGACACAAAGCAAAAGGACACTAACATACATTTTTAAAGTTCTCTAATTCAGTTTTTAAAAACTCACATTTAGAGACAAATTTAGGAAATTTCAAAACTCCAAGGTAAAAGAAGAAAATCTACAAGGCTTTCAAAGTTTAAAAAAAAAAAAGAACACAAAAGAAAACTTTACCCAGAAAAGTTCACAATCAGACTGACATCATGCAACATCAGATAGTAGAATACAATGGAGCAATGTCTTCAAAATTCTAAAGGAAAAGTATTGTCAATCTCGAATTGTATGAGAACAAAAGATATTTTAAGCATACAAGAACTTGGAAAGTTTACCTCCCACGCCTGTAAGAATTACTCAAGAAAATAGTTCAACCAAAAATATAAGTAATCCAAGAAAGAGCACATGACACAAAAGAAACAGTAGATACTGAGTTTGTTCCATATTGGGGGTGAGGGAGGGAGGATTAGAAGGAAAGTTAAAAGAGGTTTTATTACATCTTGAAGCTTAGAGAATTCTCCACTGAACAGGGATGTTTTATAAACATTTCCTTTCTGTGGCTCTAATTCCACTACATAAGTCTACATAGAATGATGTTTATACAGAATCACATCGTGAACTCTGTTCGTTTTCCTTTTGAAGTGTAATTATTGATATATTTGGATTTACTTTTACCATCTTTTATGCCTTTTATTTACTCTGCTTTCTCTACACTTCTTCTTCCTTTCCTGCATTCATTTAGATTGCTTATTTGTATGTTTGAAATATATTTGTCCACAACTAATAGTAATTCATTTAGAGATTGTTCTTAAAATTTTAACATGCATCCATACTCAGAGTGTGAGGTTAATCAATATGCTTTGGAAGAATACAAGGACTTTACATTAAGAATCCAAGTATTTCAGTTCTACATTTGTTTTATTGCCCTTCCATCCTCCCCGCCAACTCCAAAAGACATTTAACTATTGTTTTACATAAGCAATGTTTTACCCACTGTAGTGAATACTGTTGGTCTTCACAGCCCTTTTATTGGGCCAATATACCCACTACCCAGCTGTATATTAACTGCTTGCTGAAGGCTGACAATCACACCATTCTCATGAGAGTTGCTCTTCGCAGAACAGTGCCTCCCTAGCCTGGAGGTTACCCACCCCAATCCCTAAAGGCAGACAGCAGCCAGTGCCTGATTGATATGGGAATACAAAAAGCCAGCTCTCTTGCCACTAGGGGACACAACTCAGTGGTGCCAGTATTAATTTTCTATTGCTGCTGTAACAAATGATCACAAACATAGTGGCTTAAAACAACACAAATTTATTATCTTACAGATGTGGAGGTAAGAAGTCCAACATGGGTCTCACTGAGCTAAAATCAAGGTGTCAGCAGGGCTGTGCTCCTTTCTGGAAGCAATGGTGTAGTCTGCTTTCTTGCCTTTTCCAGCTTCAAGAGGCCGCCAGCTTTCCTTGGCTCATGGCCCCCTTCCTCAGTCTTCAAAGCCACAACAGCATCTGCCTGATCATTCTTCCGCAGTCGCGTCTTTCTCTCTCTTCCTCCTTCTTCCTCTTAAGGACTCATGTGATCACACTGAGCCCACCAAGATACTCCAGAATAACCTCTTTGCGATCAGTTGATTAGCAACTTTAACTCCACCTACAACCTTCATTTTCTATTGCCATGTAATCTAACGTATTCACAGGTTTGGAGGATAAGGACATGAATACGTTTGGGGGGATGGGGTGGATTATCCTGCCAGCCCCAATGCTCTTCATGCTCTAGAGCTATTCGCAGGATCAGGCTAAGGCTAGATTCCAGCTGAACCCACATAAATGGACCTAGAGCAAGTTGTATCCTTATTCAACAGTAAACAATATCTGTCATAGTAATATATAAAACGATAGAAATTTGATAAATTGTTACTACAGAGATATGAAAAGGAAGGCGTTATAGAGCTAAATCCACAACTACCATAATAGAAAGTACAAGTCAAGTTATTTATCATAATAGGAAGTCCAAGAAATATGGCTGCAGTAAACACCAAGAGAAACAACTAATATAGCTGAAACTCCTGTGGGGAAAAAGCCACTAAATTGAAGAAAGGTAGAACAGAGAAATGCTCCTTTTCTTAAAAGCCTTATTTATAAACACTATTTGACTTCTTGAACTATATGCATTATTTTGACAAAAACCACTTAAGAAATAAATTCACTGAATAAAGCAGAAATAGCCCCCTAAAACAGCAATAACCTATTAATTTTAAATTCCTATTCCTGGTTCTAGGAAAACGTTTGCTACCTATAAAGTAACATGTACTTATTGTAAAGACTTCAGATGACACAAAAATGTTAAAATACAACATGAAAATCCTATATACCAATCTCTGAGAGATAGCCTCTATGAACGTGAGTGCACACTTATGCACACCTGCATATTTTTTTAAAAGTGGGGTCATATTTTTTGCAACCTGATTTTATCACTAATATGCGGATCTTTCGAGATCAATTTATATAGCTCTACCTTCCTCTTAATAACTGTATAGAATTCTATCATTTGAATGTACCATAAAAAGTAATAATAATTTAACAAAAATCAGGAGGCCAGAGGGTAACGGGAAGAGGTATGCTTATTTCCCTCATCTTTAATAAGAGGGAGTTAGCAGATATTATCTAAAGTTGGTAACTAAGGACAGAAAAAACATAATATTTAAAGTAATAAAGGCATCTACTAGAAAACTAAAAATATATCATCAATCAAAAAAAGGGGGGGGAGACAGTGGATGTGCACAAAATTCCTTACCTTTCAGAGTGAACATTCAATATATATCAATACTATCTAAACTTGGACAATAAAAATAAGTATAAATGTATTAAAATATATGTATAAAGAACTTTTCATAATGGTTGGCTTATAAAAGGGGATGAAGGTGGGCACTTGTATTTTTCTGTCATCATAAATGTACCTATTATAAAAAGATATTTATAATATATGAGTGAAAAAAGCTATTTACAAAAGAGTGCATCAACTCAATTTTTATACAAAATACACATAATATGTATTCATATATATGTAGAAAAAATTCCAAAGGCTATGTACCAAAAGATGGACAATCTTTATCTCTAGGTACATCATATTATTAACATTCTATATATTCTTTATGCTGATGTATTTTCTATAATAAACATTTTATTCATATTGCATTTGAAATAAGAAAATGTTAAAAAATCATCTTTTTTTTTTTTTGTAAGGGAGATTGGGGAGGGTGCTAAGAATAAAAAAAAAAATCAGTCAAAATGTCCTTACATATCTTCCAAAGCCTAAGCCACAAAATATCTATATGCCACATACTCAAGTTTTAATAAATCCTGCAAACAACCTTTATGCCTTCAAAGAGAAAAATCCCCATTTTATTTTTTTTTTTTTTTTTGTGGCACACGGGCTTAGTTGCTCCGCGGCATGTGGGATCTTCCTGGAGCTGGGATCGAACCCGTGACCTCTGCATTGGCAGGCGGATTCTTAACCACTGCGCCACCTAGGAAGCCCTAAAATTTTCTTTTTTTTTTTTTTTTTTTTTTTTTCTGTGGCACACGGGCTTAGTTGCTCCGCGGCATGTGGGATCTTCCTGGAGCTGGGATCGAACCCGTGACCTCTGCATTGGCAGGCGGATTCTTAACCACTGCGCCACCTAGGAAGCCCGCCCATTTTAGACAAAGGCAGGCTGTAGGCTCTTCATTAAGCCCAAGCCCCACCAAGTCATTTCTGATGGAGCTTCTGATTCACCAGACTGCTATACAGAGAAGGTTTCCTATAGGTTGATACCAACTCTAGCACAGTAATACGCTGTTCATATACTCATCCACAACATCACCTACGGTAAGCAAAGCATTACAAAGGGTGTGTCACAAGTTACAAATTAATACCACACACAACTGCCTGAAGTAGCATACAACCTTGTGGGGAAACGGCGCAGACACGAGACAGAACGGGCAATAACAGAGAGGAGAGTGTATGGAGAGCGCTGATAGTATTTTACACTGGAATACAAAAATTTTCAAACAAATCAACAAATGCTTGGAAAAATGCTTGGTAAAAATGAAGTGCTCTTTTTCATTTTTCACTCATGTTTGGACTCCGAAAGTAGTTATCTCTACAACTCATCTGCCACTAAATCATATGCCAGGTTCTCCTGTATTAGTATATAAATTTTCATATAGGAATATTTAGTCTCTATTTGAGGGCAGATATTTTTGTGCCCCCCACTTTTCCAATGTATCATACACAGAACAGACACTATAAATATTTCCAAAATGAATAAACTGAGCCAGCTACTAGGGCTCCCCACAGTAGCCTGCCTCACTGTATCAGATGAGAGGTACCACGCAGATATACCACACGGAAGCGTGGCCAAGGGTTCTACCTAACGTAGAATATTTTTCCCTTTTAATTCCACAGTAATGAAAAGCTAGGCAAGGCAGAAACAGAGAAAAGCTCAAAGAAGAAAAATTAAGTATTTATAAGCAAAATCACTTCATATTAAGAAAGTCTGAGTTTTATTTAGCATTTTATCTGAGGTGCTAATGAGAGTAAAGGCAGAAAATGAAGATTAATGCCACATTCAATTTTAAGGAATCTTGTCAAAGTGAAAGCACACAGACTGTAACAATCCTGAAAGTATGAGATGCCTCATGTTTACAATACACAAAAAATACTATAGGGACTTCCCATCAAAAGGAGACAGTCTGAATATCTGTAGTCTTTCCAATCTGAAAACTCCAACACACGTCGTTCTGCTGTTTTTCCCAATTCCAACCTAGAACTCTGGACAAAACAAACAATACAAAAGGCTCTTCTAGGCAAAGGAGCCTCTGAGGCAGTATGATATTGGTCCTGAAAAACAAGTCAACTGGCCTAGTGCTGGAACCAACATAATGCTACCTAAAAACCTGAAAGCCTTAGCATTTACATCTTAGACTAGATCGAGGAGATGATTCTCTTTAAGCTATAATTTCATGATTATATAGAAAATCACAGTTCTTCAGACAATACATTCATACTATACTACTAAGTATTTTAAAGTGATTTTTACCTCTTTGTAAAGAAGGGGTCAAAATAATACTTAGGATTTTAAAAAATGAAAAACAAGTTTCACTCAAAGTTAATAAAATCAATCAGTGACCCAACTATACGTACCCTCAAAATAATCAGTTCTACCCAGACTGCCAAGATAAACAAATGAATAAAAAAATTAGAAGCTTATATACAAGAAGATATTTTTACAACTACAGACATCAAAAAAAGAAAAAGAGCTTTAGACATGTAGTATTTCTCTAGAAGAGCATTTCCTGAAACTGTTTACTACAGTTATTACAAAAGCAAAGTAAGAATTGCAGAAAAAACAACCTAAAAACTGGTATTAAATTTATTTACTATCTTTAATAATTCTATTATTTGTAAATCCTTCCACAAAAGGGCATTACAGTTCTTCAGTTTATTGCAAACATATCTTTAAAAAAAAGTCAGCCCTGCTGTTGAAGCTATAATACAAAGTTTTTAATTATTAGCACTATACTAAAAAGCACAATGGAGAACATCCTATTTAAATAAAATGATGGTAATATTTCACTGGGGGATATATCCAACAGATTTTTTCTCTCTGCATATCTATATTCAATGGTAGTGTTTTACAGGCAAATTTTAAACAAATGCAAATTTTTAAAAAATAATGAAAGCCATGTTTTGCTCTGGAATACTATTATACACATACCATACAGGTTGTTTTATAGCAGATACTAGTCTGCCACATTTCAGATGGCAAAATGCTAAGCAGTGAGTTTGGTATTGTCCAGCTAGTTGTTTCTTGTCATCCTGGAGAATCTGTCAGTGGGTAATGTTGAGACCATCTTGTCACCACCATTTCTCTCCTCAGAGGTGACTCCACCGTGATAGAACATTCACATCCTTAAGACGCAAGGCCTAGCAAAAAGCCTCCCACAAATCCACTGGATATCACAATGTTCTGCTTGACAAATTCTGTTGCCTGAAACAAAGTTCAAAGAAAAATACTCTCAATTGTGCTACAACATGGATGAATCTTGAAAACATTACACTAAGGGAAATAAGACATACAAAAAGGACAACGTTGTTACAATTTCCACTTACACCAATAGACAAATTCATCAAGACGTAAAAGTGGAATAGAGGTTACCAAGGGCTAGGGAGAGGGGTTAATTGTGGGAGCTAGTGCTTAATGGTTAGAGTTTGTATTTGGAATGATGAAAAAGTTCTGGAAATGGATAGTGGTAATGGTTACACGAAAGTGTGAATGTACTTAATGCCAGTGAATTGTGCACTTAAAAATAGTTAAAATGGTAAATTTTATGTATATTTTACCACAATGAGAAAAAGATACAATTTTTAAAAAATACTCTTAATTATTAAATCCAGAGCTAAGTATCGTTTTCAGATATTTTCCTCAATTCAGTAAATATTCAGCAAAAATTCTTATGTACCTACTATTGCAGGTGCCAACAGCTAGGCAAGATGCCAGCACTGTCCATTACAAACTGAAGTAGCCTAGAGCCCCCAGCCAGGCCCAGCAAACATCTTGCTTCTGAGATAGCAGACATATGGGCAGCAAAATTCTCACAGGTAAAAAGAAATCTCCCTATAGTGCTGGCATAAATCGTCCACTCAGCCAGTTATTAACACAGATGATTTAATAAATTCCCACAGCATACATAATGATATTTATTAACAGTCAGCCCACTTAGCCAGTAGGAGAAAATGTACAGGATCGAAAAACTAACACCTTGATAAAATATTTAACCCACATAAAATCATGAGGAAACAATTAGGCAAAGCCAGACTGTGCGATACTCTGCCTAGATGTTCCAAAAACGTGTCATGAAAGACAGAAAAACAAAAACAAGAAAGATGAGGGGACGATTCAACATTAAAGGAGACTTCAGAGACATGACAACCAAATGCAATATATAATTCTTAATTAGGGCGGAAAAGATGTAAAAGATATTTTGTGGAAAAATTTCAATATGAACTGCATATTAGGAAATATTATTGTATCATGTTAAGTTTGGGGGGATTAATAAGGTAATTGTAATTACATAGGAGAATATCCGTACTCTTGGGATATACGTGCTGAAGTATTTAAGAGTAAAAAGACATGATGTCTTAAACAGTTCAGGCAGAAAAAAAGAGGGTAAATCTCTCTCTCTCTCTCTCTCTCTATCTCACACACACACATACACAGCAAAAGCTGTGAAATGTGAACAATTTGGTGAATAGGTGAAAGGTATTTGGATATTCACTGTTTTTGTCTTTCAACTTTTCAACTGATGTGAAATTTTTCAAAATAAAAGTTGGGGGAAATAAAAGGATAGAATTAAAATAAAAGCAAAGGAGCATTCAATTCAATTCTCAACAGAATATAAGAAGAAAACAGACAAAATTCACATAAAAACACTAAGAAAACTAATATATTAATAAATATATACATTTTCAAACTATTCCACCTCAAAAAAAAAGTAGTAGTTTTAGTTAACAACTAAAAAAAATAATGAGTGATTTAAATGGTGGCTTGATACCAAATTTTACTTAACACTCTAGACATGACCAGAAACACCAATTTTTTTTAAAGATAATCCCTAGTCACATTTTCTGCTGAGATTCATTAAAAAAAAAAAAAAAAGGAGCCAAAAATGTACATTGTCTTACTTCTTCTATTATATTGTTGATTTCAGGTGCTGCCTTATTTGCTCGTTTCTTAATCTGTCTTTTTGCTTTGTTTACATCTTTTTCAACTCTCTTCCAGTCAATCTGCACATAGCCACTGTGACTGGCAATCTGCAAAAATGTAATAAAAATGGTTAATTCTAAACCAACTAGGTTGCTAATACAATATATGAATGTTTAGATTTCAAGAAATGTATGAAGCTTATGGGTAAGAAATCACAATTATTCACTAATTTATTCATTAAGAGACAGTGAGGGCCTATTCTGTGCCAAGCACTGCTCTAGGCCTCCAAGCTATGGCCAAGAACAAGGGAGATATAAGTCCCCACCCTCAGAGAGCTCACGATCCATTAGGGAAGACAGACAAGCATAAATAATTACTCAGATGTGATGAATACTATGTTAAAAAAAAAAGTATAGTACTTAATGGGAAAAGATTCCAAAAATTTTATTGTAACTATTCCATAATTCTATCATAATTTTTGGAATTTGAGAATTAGCTAAAAAGGCACAAAGACTATATAAATTGTATCGCTAATAAAAAAGTACCTTTAATTAAACAGATGTTTAATTATAAGAGATCAGTAGCCAATCAGTTATTAGGTCACTAAAGTAGCTTGATAAAGGCTCTTCAGTAACTCTGACTCTTTAGTCAAATTAAGACTACTTTCTGGTAACTGCTTTTGAAAGTGGAATATAAAAGAAAATATGCTCTACACAAGCTTCATGCCATAAATCCTTTTAATAAAAACTACAGCTAAATGCCTACTAACCCTAAGAAAAACTCTTACATGCTGCTAGTGAGACACTGCAAAATCTAAGCAGGAACAGTAGTGTATGTATAAGCCAGTACAGTAAGTTAGTCCTTCCGAATAATACAATCAACATATAAAGAACCACATGAGTAGTAAACAACTGAGCCTTGTATACCATTATTAATCACTTCTACCAAGCTTATGCTTTCTTTGTAATCTTTTAATGCATCAATTTAAGTATGAACCACAAATAAAATGCTTCAAATAATAAAAATATCTGATCTTATATAAATAGGCTGGGAATCTTAGGTTCCATTTTCACTGCGAATGACTCCACTGAAGAATCTATTTATCTGCATTTCTTCCTATATTTATTCACCTTCTATCACTTCTAACTTTAGCCTCAGCAAAACAGAGTGGTGATCAAACCAGAGGGAAGGGAAAGCTTTTCCTGGCAATACCTGACATGGCAATTTGGGTCACAGATATGGAGGTGATGATGAAACTTAAGGCCTCTCCCATAGACAGCAACTATAAACTCTGGTTAAAACACAAGGGCTCCAGAATTAACAAAAGGAAGCAGATTTTGAAGAGTTGAAACTTGTAGGAAGAGACCGATATAAGGTGAGTTGCCCATTTTTTCGGCTTTATCCCGAGGACAAGATGCAGTTGCAGGGTGGCTAAAAGTTCAATAGAAAACATGCCATCTTTCTGGGCTGAAGAACCAGAGGACAGAGCCCAGGACAACAACAGCTGCCAGAAAGGATACAGCTAGAGAAGGGGAGCCCCAAATTCTGTGTGTAAACTCTGTGGTTCAAGTCCTGAACCACACATTCAGGGGGCATAACAAAGTACTCTGGCTAAGGCTAAAAAAAATACACTGAGATTTGAGCCACTATCCACCACAAGTAAAATGGAGTTTGCAATCTGAGTGTAACCAAGTTAACTGCCTACTAAAATCAAAACATTAACAAGCTTCAGAGGAATAAAACAGAATCCAGACTCTCCACGACACAACACTGCAATGCCCAGGGATAAAATCTAAAGTTATTTGATGTGATAAAGCAAGAAAATGCGGCCTAGTCTCAGAAGAAAACCAACAGATGCCAACTCTGAGATGAATTATCAGGACCCGAAATTATCAGGACTTTAAAGCAGTACTATAACTATACGCAATGAGGTAAAAGAAACAACATTTGTAATCAATGAAAAGATAAGAAATCTCATCAGAGACACAGAAAATATAAAAAGAACCAAATCAAAATTCTAGAATTGGAAAATACAATATCTGAAATAAATTCACTGGATAGCCTTAATGGCAGAAGGTAGATGACAGCGAGTCAGTGAATCTGAAGCTAGATCACTAGAAATTATACAATCTGAAAAAAAAAGACTGAAAAACTAGATGAACAAAACCTCAGAACACTATCAGAGAGCCTAACATGCATCCATCAGAGTCATGGTGAGAAGGAGAAGAAAGAACAGGAGAAAATATTTAAAGAAATAATGGCCAAAATCTTCCCGAACATGGTTAAAGACATTAATTTTTGCAGATTCTGGAAGCCCAGTAAACTCCAGGTAATAATCTAACACAATTATGAAATAACCATACCCAGAAAATGTGGGGGTGGGGCACACAGAAGTTCAATAAATCATAGCTAAATTCCCATATTCCATAATGGGAAACCAATAGTTAATACCTCAAACTGAAAGGTAAAGAAATCTCCAATTAACTTATTGAGGAAAAAGGAAATAAATACCTTACGAATCAGCTAATAGTTCAAACTGGTTGCCTCGAGGGAGGGAAAAATGGGGAGGAAGCGAGGGAGGCAAAGGATTACTCTAATCTGTAAGAAGCATTATACATGCACTTGACCCTTTGAATTATGGGCATGTACAACTCTGAAAAAACAAAAACTAAATTTAAAAGATTTATATGCCACTGTCTATTTTAAGATAGCAGTGTGGTAAATATCTACTGGAAAACACCTGAGTTACTAGAAAAGCTTTAAGTTGTAAGCAAACATATTTATCTTTAAATATAAGTAAAGGTAATAAAAATATGGAAGCAAGACTAAATAACAGGCCATCAGCCTAAAAGCCATTTGTTTCTTTCTTCTTGTTTGTTTCCTTCTATTGAGTTTTCAAGGTAAGTCATATTTGTGGGAAAAATTGGTTTGATGCAGACAGGTCCCATGTTGTTCTACTCAGTGACTTCAAAACAATATGTGGACTAGACACGAAGTTGAAGGTGGCAACAGCAAAACGTGGGTTTGAAGGGTACATACCAAGTGGACTGAAACGGACTTCTGAAAAACTGACATGCAGAGTAGATTGAAATGTATAATTCTATCTATGAACTATTATTAGGGAACTCTGCTTTGGTCCGGTACTGTTTTCCACTAAATAGACATGACAACTGAGTTTTCAAAATAGCTATAGAATTAAATATCTTGATCTTGATAACTATATAAATATTTTAATTCTTGGTTCTATATAAACCCAAGTCAAAATTAGCTTAAATAAAATTCTCCTTTGTACAAATACTGGCATATTCAAAAAGGACTAAATTTAGATATGAACCATATTCCTTTTTACCTCTCACCACAAGTAATAAGTAATTACTCCTAATAATGCCATCAACAGAAAATATATATATATATATTTTTAAAAACTGTTTACTAAACACTCAAAATCTGTGCTTAACACATACAAATCCAGTGCCTTTGTACTTCAAGCAATGACACTGGTTATTACATGATCAATGGCCTAGGTGCTGAAGTCAGATTTTGGTTGCTATGACCATCAATCATTTTTAAAACCTGACAGATTTCTGTATCTTTAAAATTGTTGCTAACATTCATTCCCAGAGATTTTCAATTTAGGTTTACTATATTTGATCTTCGGGGAATGATATTTTGGGGAAATATATGCCAAACAGACATGAATGCCAGATAATATCCTGATGAACATCCGCTAACAGCGAAGTATATCTGAACCTTATACTTAGAGGAACATGAACAAGACTAAAATTTCAAATCCACTTGCCTCAGAAACAGGATTATGAATGATTTTTTAAACCCAATTTTCCACTTTCTATATTACGAGTGTTCCCTAGTTTTAAAAAAAACATGTTAGAAATTGCTAACAGCAATTTCCTCTGGGAAGGAAAACTGGCTAGGAAATAGGGAAGTAAAGAGACTTTTTGAATTCTATATATTGTGTATGAGTGTGCATGTGAATTTTAAATATGTTTTAAACGGTCAGCATGAACACGTTATGCTATTGGTGAAATGTTTATTTTTCTAAGGAGATGCTTCAAGGAAAATTTAGGCAAGTAATAACAAAAGAAAATGAGACATCTCAAATTTTAATAGTTGTGTTTTTAAGAGCTGGGCTCAAACTACACTTAAAAAAACTCAGAAGTATTTAAATTGTTGTCTTTCATGACAGACGCCAGCTTTCAAAACTCACTTTTTCCATAAACTGATGCCTAAAAGAGAAATTCCACCTTCTATTAAAATGGACAGGGGTGAAATGGCTAAACTTGACTTTCTCAGTTCCCAAGGGATACATATGTAAGCAGAGGCAAGGACCGCAAGCTCTGACATACCTGAAGGAGAAGAAAGCCACCACCTACTGCAGTTGCTGCAAGTTTTCCAACTTTCTGAAACAAAAATCCTGCACACCTTTAATGGAAGAAATGACAAAGGATGAGAACAATCGGTGATGTACTAAACTCTCTCCCTTCTACTTTTCATTGCTTTCCTAATAAAATCCTAATGTATTCTCAGTTTGTTTTTTTTTTTAAGCTTCCCAGTTCTTTTGATCACATCTGTTACCTGCTCAGAAACCCATGTTTCCCTTTAGTTATATAGACTAGTCAAAAATGCATGATCTAATTTGTCTGAGATGTGCTTCAAAATGAGGGATGGAGAGAACAGGGGAATTTACAGGAAAAAGACTGGCTACTGAAACTGAAAGTTGAATACTCAGGGGTTCATTATACTCTTCCTTCTACACTTGTATTAAGTTGAAATTCCTCATAATAAAAGTGCTTAGTTTTGTTTTTTTCTAAATACACTCAAGATGTTCCACACACCTGGCCAACTCTCACTCTACCCAAACCTTCTGTTCCAACCCAATCAGTTTTCAAGTAGGTCACCACTGTTGCTGAAGCTATTAATCTCCCTGGTTCTAGGGGTTTCTACCTAGCTCTACCTATCTAAAACTTTTCTACCCTTTAAGGTCCAGCTGGAGTTCCACCTTCATGAATATACTTCAGCCCACATTTCTCATGGCTTCCTTATCTATTTCTATCTCTATATTAAACTTATTTTGTCTCATCTATCCTGTAAGGATGTCAGCTCGTACTTCTTTTTTGATTCTCTCCTTCAGTGAGCTCATTATTCCCTTCAGTATTCCAGATTCAGTGTGCAGAGGAATCTCAGATTTCCAACTCCAGCCTTCTGTATCGGGTTGAATAGTGTCACCCCCCAAATCCCTGTCCTTCCTAGAAGCTCCAAATGCGACCTTCTTTGGAATAAGGTCATTGCAGATGTAGTTAGTTCAGATGAGGCTATACTGGAGTAGGGTGAGCTCCAAATCCAATGTCATAGAGACACACAGAGGGAAGACAGCCATGTGATGACAGGCAGAACTGGAGTGATATGTCTGCAAGTCAGGGACTGCCAGAGATTGCTGGCAACCACTGGAAGATAGGAGAGAAGCATGGAACAAATTCTCCCTGAGCCTCCAAGAAGGAACCAACCCTGCTGACACCTTTCAAATGTCTAGCCTCCAGACCTGTGAGAGAGTAAGTTTCTCTCATTTTAAGTCACCTAGTTGTGGTACTTTGTTACAACAGCCTCGGGAAACTAATACACCTTCACAAATGGAAAATTTACATTTCCAATTACATGATGAGCTTCTCCTGCCACCCAGAACCACATATTCAAAATGTCCCAATGCAAACATCACCTTTCCAACCAAACCAACTGTTGCTGAGGTCCCAGTTTGTAAATGACTGCACCATTCTCTAGGCTCGTCACCTCATGCTCTTCTCAGACTGCCTTTTTCACTGCCTCTGGGGTCCAATCGACGGCCAATTCTATATATTCAAGTATTGCCAAAACATTATTTGATTCTGTCTTCTTTCCATCCTCAAGGGCATCATTACCTTGCTTCCAGACCACAGTAAGGACCCTCTAGCTAATCTTCATACCTCCCATCTCGTCTAACGGCCACCCATCCTGCTATCAGTTTTAATTTCTTATTATGATCAAGAACCTATAGCTACCTACAGCTAAACATAATCTCCTCAGCTTCCCATTCATGTCCTGAATTGGTCTGAATTGTTAACTGGTTAAGTTAATGTCTATTAACCATTCTTCCTTAATGTATGCCACAAGAGTACCTCAGTTTTATACCCCAAGAAAATTGCAAAAATTTATTACACTGAATCTAAAGCCATTGCAACAAATCACCCGCATAATATTTTAGTCCTATTACACAGCTCCTGGACTGACATCTGGCTATAGTACAAACATCTGTGTCCCTCAGTAGGGGAGACAGCAACAAAGACTCAGAAAAGGGAGCGGAGGAGGCAAGCAGCAGCCAGGTCTTAACAATATCCTGGGGAATGTGTTCCACAAGCATGTCTATCCTTTGCTTGATGGCATGAGCCACTAAAATGAATCTATTCAACTTCCCCTGTTCTGCCTCTAGGCTCTTCAAGCAAACTTCTGCCAATTATGGGGCTTCTCACCAAGTTTGGCCTACAAAGAGAAAACACATAATAATTTAATCCTGTGCTCACTTATTTTTTAGTCTCTTTTAAGATGTGGCTTTAGGCCTTGACTCACATTAACTAATCACCCATAGCACCAAACTGGGAGCTTCTTTAAGCAGAAGGCCAGGCTCTGAATTGTGGGCATCAAGGTACCACCAGCCTGTGAAGAATCATCTGAATAACCAGGGCTCTGATCGGGCATCTCTCTAACTGCAGGCATTTTTCATAAGCAGCACTAATAAGTACACATCATGAATAAATGGTGTACCTCCTCATCACAGAATCTTCACAGTGAGTGTTTCTACCATAAAATGGAATTTATAAAAAAGGACATAAAAGAGGGCACCATTGTTCCAAGATGCAAGTAAAATACAAATCAAAAAAAAATCATTTTATACTTATCAAGTTTAAGCATGTAAATATTTAAACTAATGTAAGATGAATTTAATTTAGAATCTAAGAAATAAGTGATTACTCACAAGTTAAACACCCACACTAACTTCAAAAATTCTATAGGGTCATGAACATTTTCAAAATGAAGGGTCAAACTTGTTTCTGATCCTTGTTATTTGGCTAATCTTTTAGTCTAAGAATAACAGAATTATATCTACAGTAGCAATTACATAATCATGTGATTTGAAATGTTAACTGGTTAGGTTAATGCTTATTAACCTCTCCCCCTTAATGTACTCTGCAGTATTATTACTGAGGAAGCAATCAGTCCTTTAATTCCAACAAAGACCCAATGTTCCACAACTCTTCTTCAGAGTATTATCATAATTCAAATTAGCCCACAAAAATTAACAGAATCACCTGTATCATAATCAGTAATTTTTACTGAGAATTGTACACTGCTCTCCAAAGGGCTGATAATCCTGGAGACCAGTTTTACTCTGGGAGTTCTCATAGGGTTTTCCAGTTGTTAGCACTGAACAAGTAAAAATTATTTACATATAATTAACGCTTCAATATTTTTTCCCTCTTTACTCACTTTCACTGAATCAGATCCACTACATCTGCTAAGTCTGAGAAGGGGGAAAATACACAAAGAATCAGAGGAAAGGTGAGGAGGGAACGGTGGAGGATGATCACCAAAAACCGAACAGAGTGAGTGTGGATTACACTGATCACATCACAGAGAAAAGCCTCAAGGTACAGCTCTTCTGGGATTAACAGTGTAAAGCCACTGACTGAGCACGTAACTGGCCCAGATACAAACGGACAGCAGTGTCAGGCTCCCGATGAAATTTAACAAAAAAAGATGTTCTCACCAGCCACTCACTCCACCCATTACAATCTGGGTGGCTACTGAGTATTTTTCTACCATAGGTCCGGAACTGTGGCCAAACACTCGATTCCACCAGTGGTGTCTTCTTGCATATTCAGTTAAATCCAACACTTCGTAAGAATCATCATCACTTTCATATTCTTCAAAGCAAAAAACGAAAGCAACACATTTACAGTCAACCGAAAGTTAAAAATGTCCTGTATATTTTCATGTTAAGACTCATTGTTACATTTGGCATACAGCTAAAAAACGCCCAGATGGAACAAAGTTTCTTAAACCCAATCCCTGATACTAAGGCCTCGAGAGTAAAGTGCCGAGCATCTCCTTTCCAAAGGCCCAGGGACCCGCCTGGGGGCCGGGGCAACGTACGTTACACAGCAGAGGGGTCACCCCCCCACTCCAAATCTCAGTAGGGGCAGGTTAGAGTTTCACAGCAGGGTCTCCCCCCAATCTCAGCGGGTCAGGTGAGTTTCACAGCATGGAGGGTCACCCCCAAATCTCAGGTTCAGGGTCAGTGCAGGGTCCATTTTCATCAGTGGGAGAAAAAAGGGGTCCTCAAATGACAGAACCGGTTAGA
The DNA here is from genome assembly GCF_030028045.1 of Hippopotamus amphibius kiboko. Taxonomy (NCBI): domain Eukaryota; kingdom Metazoa; phylum Chordata; class Mammalia; order Artiodactyla; family Hippopotamidae; genus Hippopotamus; species Hippopotamus amphibius. The sequence continues at coordinate 97,125,214 of NC_080203.1, read as the reverse complement.
GGCCCGAAAAGAAGAAATGATTTCAAACACAAGACTTAAAACAAAAAACGATAGAAGACGGATAGGAACGGCCGGAGGTGAAGATAAGGAAGGAGGTGGGGCTGTGTTGAGGACGACGGTCCGAGAGGAGAGGGGGAGCCTAGTCCGAAGTAGATGCTCAAACGGGTTGCCTCAAGAAAACAGAGCCCCCAGGAACCCTGGGACAGGGGAAGAAAGAGGCGCCCCCGAAGCAAGGTCGAGAGCGGTGAGCCGCCTCTAAGATACTACTTCGGGCCCCGGCCGCTCACCTTGGGGAGGGGGGTTCCGGGTCGCCATGATACCGCCGGCGGCCTGTAATGAAGGTGGTCCCAACCCGCCCGCCTCTCCCAGCTACTTTAAGAACCGCTCTAGGCCCAGGTGGAAGTCTATGGTCTCTTTTTTTCTTCCTCCTCCTCCTCCTCCTCCTCCTTTTCCTCCAGGCGCGTAGTCTTGTCCCCGCCCCCTCCGCTAAGCGGAGGACCTTCCGCGCAAGCGCAGAGCACACGGGCGCGGGGAAGGGGGAGGGGAGTGACAGGTTGGAGAGCAGCCCGCGAGGGCTTGTGGGAGTTGCAGTCCGTTGCCCTCCGCAACCCTTGTTTCCCACCCCTCCCCCTCTAGAATTTCCGGAACCAGAATTTTGGTTATTTTGTTTTAAAGCGCCTCAGGGCTGGAGGGGAGGGGGCGTCATATGGTGGTTAAATGGAAAAGCAGCTTGCTATTTGTGACACTGTACCAGAAAGAGGCTTTTAAAAAGAGATAAGAGAAACCCTGTTTCAAACCACACTTTTCAAGTAGTCAAGGGCTCACAATGGATGGAAAATTTTTCTAAAGCGCTGCTGCTGGGAATTGGAACGTTTTCATCCTCTCCTTCTCGAAGCGTTTCCTGCCAGGAACCCGAGGGAGGAAGAGGGAGGCCTAGGAACTGACCTGACGCGAGTTATTCAAGAGGACATAATTTTTAAGCATCATTTTTATTATTTAAATCTGACAGGAACAAGGGCAAGGTCTTCACCCAGAAGCCCCACGGGATTCTGTTGAATGAAAAACCGTGTTGATCACCGAGCAGCTAACTCAGGTTCACACAAACCAGCCCCCGAACTTGTTTTGAACTTGCATTGCACCCGCATTCACTGTACAATTAAAACAGTCCTATCACTATTCCTATTCCGAGAATATGGAGATGAAGAAAAAAACAAGAAATTCTGGTAGAGGTTGCATTACTTAAAATATTGACTTACGTAATTGCACTTAGCTTTTCAAATCCTGATGCTCTAAATACGAGGGTTGATTCTCTCAAGTTCCTCAGCCTGTGCCTCCCCAAAATACAATTCTAAGACTGTCTGGAGATGTTAGTCTTCATTTTGTGTAAGGTTACACGCTTCGGAAGCAAAATAACTTTAAGGGACATAACTTTGGAGATCTTCACTGAAATATTTTTTCCAATAGTTAACAGGTTTGAGTTCATACACTCCTTCCTCCCCATTACCTACCCACTCCTAATGAGGTGCTAACGAATAAGAGAAACAGCAAATGATGAGCCACTGAAAGAAGAGAAAGAAGAAAAGAGAAATGAAAATTACAAACTGGAAGAGGGTTGCCTGGGCCAATGACATCCAAATGACACTTTCACAGACTTCTAGCAGTATCTGCCAACTACACAAAGAAGCCACTTTCCTCTCAAGGCAATGGTATTTAGAATCAAATGATTATGGAGAAATGAGGGAGAAAATGGAAACAAAACACTGCCCTTAAGATGCCAAAGAATAGACCTTTGTATCCCAAATGCATCCAAAACATGTCCAAAAATGAATTTAAAGGCAATCATTTCTCTAAAGGACTTAAGGGCTGAGAAGGAACTTTTTAATGCTATTCCCTTTTTTCTTGCAATGATATGCCCTTGCCATTACTTCAAGGAAATTGGTTATATAATATACTTTTTTATTGTGAGCTTTTTTCTTTCCCAGTATCGAAAAAGCTGTCATTTTGTTGGCTCAATGACAAGTGGTTAATGTGTAAATTGTGTACACAAACTTTAAAAGGTGCTATGATCCTCCTGATGGGTTCAAGGGGATGATTTTTTTTTTAATTTCCATTTTGAATAGTGGGTTTTTTTTTGTATGTGTGTTTTTTGTTTTTATCAGTTAGCCCTAATAAATATTTTCATTGTGAACACTGATATCTTACGTACCAACTGTACCAAAACATAATTCATGTAGCCTCCCGCTTTTCAATGGGTTGTGTTCCAAATGTTTATGAGTAATTTATTTGAAATAGAGAACATTTTCTATTTACTCCATAATGAAACTGTAATGAACTATTCCTTCCTGACCTCCACCTTTCCTCATTGTCTTTGGAAACCTCATTTGTTAAAAACAATTTAGTCGGAATTGAGAAAAACAAAAAGCAGACAAAAAACAAACAGAAGAACAATTCACAGTCCCTGCGCAATCTAACCTCCCACATTGGCTACAACTAATCCCAACACAATGGAGCCCACTCACCCCACGTTTGCACACTTAAAATGCTCTAAGTGACCTTTCAAAGTACTGAGGTAATCAATTGCTGATGAGAAAAGTGTGGCAAAGTCGATGCTGCATGTACTGGCTTGTTGGAGTGTAAACAGGTAGAAAGTTTAGTAATGTGTATCCACAATCTTAAAGATGCCACTTCAATAATCCCACTAAAAATCAGTGCCAAAGACTGTATAAAGAGTACTTATGCATAAAGATATTCATTGCAGGGTTGTTGTTTTGTTTTGTTTTTCATAATGAAAAGGAATAGAAACAATAGGAGAAAATGGAAAGTGTCCAACGGTAGATGAATAGTTATGGAAATTATGGAATGTTATGTTTAAAAAGACTTATAACAGGAAAGTGCTTATGTGAAAAAAATTGTTTACCAAATTGTATTTACAGTTTTATTACAAGTGATTTATTCAGTTTCTGCTAAAAAATGCATAAACTGGAATGGATTATGTTGCAGACTTGATTCTTACCTGTTGGCTGTTATTGAACACAAGTTCATGTGCCTGACACACAGTGAGGCCAAACGAACCAAAACATGAGAGTCTGGAGCAGAGAAAGGTTTATTGCAGGGCCGAGCAAGGAGAACGAGTGGCTTGTGCTGAAAAACCCCAAACTTCCCAATGGTTTTTTTCTTTTTTTTAAAAACATTTTTAAAAAAAAATGTTTTAAAAAACTCCCTGGTGGTTTATTTTTAACATTAAAAAAAAAAATTTATTTATTTATTTGGCTGCGTCGGGTCTTAGTTGCAACACTCTGGATCCTTGTTGCTGTGTGGGAATCTTTAGCTGCAGCATGGCATGTGAACCCTTAGTTGTGGCATGTGGGATCTAGTTCCCTGGCCAAGGATCGAATTTGGGCCCACTGCATTGGGAGCGTGGATCTTAGCCACTGGACCACCAAGGAAGTCCCCTCCCCGATGGTTTTAGGGGAGAAGTTTTATAGGCAAAATTACCTGAAGTTACCATCCTCCACCTGGGTGGGGGGGGGCCCTTAGATCTTATAGAATTCAAAGGCATTGTTATGTATGTTCTTTGAGAAGGAACCAGGACCCTGCTTCAATCTCTGCACTATTGTTTCTTGACTGCTCCTCCCTTGTCTCTGCATCCCTTTCCTTCCCTGATTAGCACTTGGAATCTGCCCTTTGGAACCCAGGGAAGGTCGAAGAGGCTGAATGAAGCCTATTTCCTGCAAACCAGAAATGGGGGACACAGAAAGGCTTTTGTGCCCAGGAGCCCCACAAAGTCCTGCTTGGTTTCAGAACTAAATGGTTTATAAGGTAGTGTTACCAAACCAAACTTGGGTCTTTTCACCTGTGCACAGTAAAGCCAATCTACTGACACCAGGATGTGGCTGTAAAAGGGAAGAACAAAATCTGACTCCATGTTGGATCTGTTTCTTTGACTATAACCTTTGCTTTTTGTTGCTTTTATTATGATCATACATAATGGCCTACCTCAGGGAACCCTGCCCCTCTGCCTGAAAGTTAAACTAAAGTGCCTTTGTTCAGCTCATGGGGAAACAACCTGCCCCTGCCCGCCTGCAAATGGCTGCAGAAAAGAAGAAATTAACACATTCTCTGCCCAAGGCTGGCCCAAACCAAGAGATATTTTGCAAGACTTACGGCTTTCTTACTTTACTTCCTCACCTCCTCCCCCTCTCTGTTCTATAAAATAAACTAGCATCCAGACCCCAATAAGATGGTACTCTAGGACATTAGTCTGCCATCTTCTCAGTCTGCCAGCTTTTGGAATAAAGTCGCTATTCCTTGCCTCAACACCTCATCTCCCAATTTATTGGCCTGTCATGTGGTGAGCAGAGTGAGCTTGGACTCAGTAATATGGTGAAGGAAAGTGCAGCATTTATTGTAAGTTGCCATACAAGTAGTCCAGGACAGCTAATGCTCAAAAAGCCCAACTCCCTGATGGGTCTCACCAAAACATTTTTAAAGGCAAGGTGAGGGAGGAGGCGTCCCAGGGTAAGTGATCAGCTCATGCACAATTCTCTGATTGGTTGATGGTGAGGTAACAGGAGTTAATATTATCAGTCCTTAGGCACTAGTAGCTCATGGTCATCAAGTAGTTAATTTTATGCATTTGGTGGGGGTTTTTGTATCTGGAAAAAAACTCCAGAAATGTGCAACAGTACTATTATCTAGGTACTTCAGAGAGGAGCTAAAGCAGAGGATATGGGGGAGAGGTCTGTCCCAGGAAGGCCCCATAGGGGCCTGCTTGGTTTAGCAAGGAAAACTGTAAAAAAAAAAAAGAGAGCAATGAGAGAGGACTAGCCTGACCACATAAGAAAAGGTAATTTTTTTTAAAGTTATTAATTAAAATAGTGTGATACTGGTGTATGAGCAGACAGACAGACTAAGGGGCTGGAATAGAAAGTCCAGAAATAAAACAATATATACCAGGGAATTCTCTGGCAGTCCAGTGGTTAGGACTTGGCACTTTCACTGCAAGGGCCTGGGTTCAATCCCTGGTCAGGGAACTAAGGTCCTGCAAGCTGCATGGCGTGGCCAAAAAAAAAAAACCCCAAAACAAAAACAATATATACTAGAATTTAGTATACAACAAAGGTGGAATCTCAAGTAGTCAGGTAAATATGAACTTTATTTAAAAAACTGTGTTGGAACAACTAAGATTGAAATCTGACATCTGGAAAAAGATATAGCTAAATCCATACCTTCCAACATGTACCTGGATGAATGCACATGGCTCAAATATCTAGATGTAGAAATTAAAATAATAAAACAAATTGAAGAAAATTGGGCAAATTCCTTTATAACTTTGCAGCAGGGATGACCTTTTATGAATGATTCAAAAATTGATAAATTTGACTATATAAAAATTAAAACTGAAGCATAAAAAAATAAGCAAAATCAAAAGACAAATTACAAACTGAGAATAATATTTGCAATTCTTATGGAAGGTGAAGTACTAACCTCCCTAATATATAAAAGCTCCTTAAAAAGGGAATTTAAAAGAGACCAACCACCCCAATAGAACAGCAACAGACACATACACAATTCACAGAGAAAAGAAATACAAATGGCCCTAAAACATACAAAAAATTCTCAACCCCAATTATAATAATTGGATATTATAATTCTCACAACATATTAATTAAAATTGGTAAGCATTACAATAGACTTGATATGTTCATGAGTATATAAACTTAATCATTGTAGCACTGTCTGAAAGAGCAAAAGATTGGAAACAACCCACACATCCAGCCTTAGAGGACTGCTTAATAAGCCATAGTATATCTGCACAGCCACAGCTGTAGCAAATAAATAAATAAAAAAATAACAACAAGGAATTTATCTATGTCCTGTTTTGGAAAGTACCCTAGGATATATTGTTAAAAGTAAAACAGCAAGATGCAGAACAATGTGCTACCTTTAAAAAAAAAAACACACAACAACAGGAGAAGAAAGATGGCGGCAAAGTAGAAGGACATGGAATGCATCCCTCTCCACAGATGCATCAGGAATACATCAAAAGACACAATAATTCTCACAAAGAACCAGCTGAACACCAGCAAATGACCTTGGACACCAGAAAAGACTGCAAAGATCCCAACATAACTGGGTAGGACAGAGGGGGAGAAAAAGGAGAAAGAGGAGGAGAAGAAAGGAAAGGGACAGCTCCCACACTCTGGGGTGGGGGGATCTGAAACAGAGGGGAGATTGCCAAATTCAAGGAAATGTCCCTTATCTGTATGGGAAACCCCTTCTCCAACGGGGAATTTCCCTGGGTCAGAAGGGAGGCATTTGGGACTGTTCAAAGAGGGTGAAGCAGCTGAGCTGTGGCCAATGGGAAAGAGTGAGAAACACATGGAGGGTCTGCACCACGGCTCAGCGTGTCCGGACTGAGACATCAGTTCACAGCTGAACAGGGGGTCTGGGAGCTGGAACGTGGGAACCGGAGAACTGGTTCAGGGTGAGAAACATTGTTGGCAGTGGGGAGATGGATGGAAAGGACAGGAGGGAAGTAATCCACAGCAGAGAGTGCTTGCTGCAGAAAGCTGGGAGGCCATGGCAGCAGCAAGATACTGCTGACTCACAACCAAGGGGGAGGAGCCGTGGGTGTAGCCTCTCTCTCAGCACCTGCAACAGACAAAGGAAGGACCCCTCTGGGCCTGGCTAACGCACTCAGGGATAACAAAGGCCACTGGGTGCAGCCGGCCTAGAGTGCCTACAGCTGAGAGTCAAAAGCCTGCAGAGTGGCCCAGCTCTGGAGACATTCTGTTTACACCTGAGCCACCGGCGTCCCTCTGCAACAGGCATCACCATGGCTGACTGAGCCGCCATGACCCAGGCAGGACACCCCGGCGGAGTCGTAGCAGCAGGGAGTGGCTACGGTTGGAGTTGCTCTCTTGGCCTAAGCCACCGGTGTCCCACTGCAACAGGCATGGCCCAAGAAGCCTGAGTTGCTGTGACCCAGGCAGGGCGCCACTGCTCACTCACTCCCTGGGGAAGAAGCCACTATTGTACCCTCTCTCTCCCCACACACTGGCGCTTACAGATGAACAAGAAAGTAAGCTCTGCTAGTCACAGAATAATACAAAAAGCCCAAGGTGGGTAGAAGGACACACAGCTAAGACCCCAAAGAAAGAGAAACATTATTATTAATTCTATTGATCTGGTCCATTCTGGGGTCAGTTCTTATTTTTTTTCTTTCTTTTTTTTTTTTTTATTAATTACTATCTTAGTCCTAAGGGATCTACATGTTTTAAACCATATTTTTTATTCTATTTTTATTCTATTTTTATTTTTAGCCTTTTTATATATTTCAGTTTCCAGCTAAGTCTTTTGTAGTGCGGACTGCATCTCTTCTACCTTCTTTTCATCTCTATCTTTTATACATTTCTATTTCCTTCTTTTTCTTTTAATATATCCAGTCACACTATGCTCTTCTGTTGCCCTGTCTTCTATCCTTTTTTAGTTTCTGTTATGTTAATATACTTATAACCAATATTATCACTCGGCTCTGTTTCCTTGCTAGTTTTTGTGTGTGTGGTTTTTAATTTTTTTGGTTTTTTTAATTAATTACAATTTTAGTCCTAAAGGATCTACAAGTATTATAATATATTTTTCTATTCTTTTCTTCTATTTTTCTTCAATTTTTATTTTTAGATTTTTTACTTATTTCTATTTCTATCTAAGTTTTTGTAGTGCTAACTTTATCTCTTCTACACTCCTTCCTTCTCTAACTTTTATACATTTCTATTTTTTTCCTCTCTTTTCTTTTTCTTTTCATATTTCCAGTCACACTACACTCTTCCATTGCCCTGTCTTCTATCATTTTTTAGTTTCTTTTATCTTAATATACTTATAAGTAATATTATGGGTCTGCTCTGTTTCCTTACTTTATTCTTCAGAGGACACACTGCTTTGGTTTTAGTTATTAGGTTTTGTCTTTACCTTAATTCTAAGTGCAATTGTCTGATTTCACTCTGAGAAGCTTCAGTCTGTCTGGTGGGACTCTTGCTCATTATTATATTTGATCATAGCTTTCAAAATCTCCCTGGATTTGTGTTTGTGTGTGTGTGTGGTTTTTTTTTTTTCTTTTTTTTTTCTTGGTTTTGAATTTCTGTTGCTTTTCTCTTTGATTGTCTCATGGCATACAGGGGTTCTTCTGTCAGGTCCTTCAAGTGCCTTATGTTCTATTGGATTCAGTATTTGTGTGTCTTATACATGCATGCATTTCCTTGACTTAGTATTTCTTTGACTCAACACTCTGCCATTAGTCTGGGGCTTGGACAGGCTTCTTTAAACCCCTTTACTGCTGGGACAAGCAACCTCTGAAATCTGGACTACTTCATCAGAAGTCAAGTAGGAGGCTCTGGGGAGGGAGCACTGAATCCAGGATGCTAGACTACTAGGGCGTCCTCAGACACAGGGAATATTAACTGCAGAGAACTCTCACAGAGCCCGGTATCAGAGTCTAAGACTCGGCTTCATCTGACTGTCTGCAACTGGTAGTGTTGGACACCTCACACCAAACTACAAACAAGACAGGAACACAAACCCACCCACCAGCACACAGACTACCTAAAGCCATATTAACCTCACAGATACCCTAAAACACACCACCTGACATGGCCCTGCTCATCAGAGAGAAAAGACACAGAGCCACACACCGGAAAGCAGACATCAGATCCCCCTCCCCAACAGGAAGCCTACTCAAGACACTGGACAAACCCGACCACAGAGGGCAGAGGGCAGAAACAAAAGGAATTACTACTAGGCAGCATAGGGAAAGGAGACAGCAATCCTATAAATTAGACAAAATGAGAAAACAAAGAAACACCATGCAGGCAAAAGAGCAGGAAAAGCCCCACAAGACCAAATAAATGAAGAGGAAATAGGAAAATTGCCTAAAAAAGAATTCAGAGTAATGATAGTGAAGATGATCCAAAATCTCGATAACAAAATACAGAAAATACAAGAAACAGTTAATAAGGACACAGAAGATCTAAAGAGCAAACAAACAGCAGTGGACAACAAAATAACTGAAATTAAAAATACTCTAGATGGTATAAATAACAGAATAACTGAGGCAGAAGAACAAATAAGTGAGTTGGAAGATAGAATGGGGGAAATAACTGCCACAGAGCAGGAAAGAGAAAAAAGAATAAAAAGAATGGAAGACAGTCTCAGAGATCTTGGTGACAACATTAAGCGCACCAACATTCGAATCATAGGCATACCAGTAGAAGAAGAAAAAAGAAAGGACCTGAGAAAATATTTGAAGAGGTTATAGTGGAAAACTTCCCCAACATGGGAAAGGAAAAAATTAATCAGGTCCAAGAAGTGCAGAGAGTGCCATACAGAATAAACCCCAAAGAAGGAAGAATACATGGAGGCACATATTAATCAGACTAACAAAAATTAAACACAAAGAAAAACTGTGAAAAGCAGCAAGAGAAAAGCAACAAATAACATATAAGGGAAAACCCATAAGGATAACAACTGATCTTTCTGCAGAAACTCTGCAGGCCAGAAGGGAGTGGCAGGATATACATATACTGAAAGTCTTGAAAGAGAAAAACCTACAGCCAAGAATACTCTATGCAGTAAGAATCTCATTCAGATTCAACAGAAAAATCAAAAGCTTTACAGACAAGCAAAAGTTGGGAGAATTCAGCACCACCAAACCAGCCCTACAACAGTTGCTAAAGGAACTTATCTAGGCAGGAAACACAAGACAAGGAAAAGATCTACAAATACAAACCCAGAACAATTAAGAAAATGGTAATAGGAACACACATGTCAATAATCACCTTAAATGTAAATGGATTAAATGTTCCAACCAAAAGACACAGACTGGCTGAATGGATACATAAAAAAGACCCTTCTATATGCTGCCTACAAGAAACCCACTTCAGACCAAGGGAGGCATATAGACTGAAAGAAAAGGGATGGAAAAAGATATTTCAAGCAAATGGAAGTCAAAAGAAAGCTGGAGTAGCAATACTCATATCGGACAAATTAGACTTGAAAGTAAAGACTATTACAAGAGACAAGGAAGGACCCTACATAATGATCAAGGGATCCATCCAAGAAGCACATATAACAATTGTAAATATCTATGCACCCAACATAGGAGCACCTCAATACATAAGGCAAATGGTAACAACCATAAAAGGGGACATTGACAGTAACACAATAATAGTAGGAGACTTGAACACCCCACTTACACCAATGGACAGATCATCCAAACAGAAAATAAGTGAAGACATACAAGCTTTAAATGACACATTAGACCATCTCGACTTCATTGATATTTACAGGACATTCCATCCAAAAACGACAGAATACAGTTTCTTCTCAAGTGCACATGGAACATTTTCCAAAAGAGATCACATCTTGGGTCACAAATCAAGCCTTGGTAAATTCAAGAAAATTGAAATCATATCAAGCATCTTCTCTGACCACAATGCTATGAGACTAGGTATCAATTACAGGGGAAAAAAACTGTAAAAAATACAAACACATGGAGTCTAAACAATATGCTATTAAACAACCAAGAAATCACTAAAGAAATCAAAGACAGAACCAAAAAATATCTAGAAACAAATGACAACAAAAACACAACAACCCAAAACCTATGGGACACAGCAAAAGCAGTTCTAAGAGGGAAGTTTATTGCAATACAGCCCTACCTCGAGAAACAAGAAAAATATCAAATAAACAACCTAACCTTACACCTATAACAATTAGAGAAAGAACAACAAAGAAACCCCAAAGTGAGCAGAAGGAAAGAAATCATAAAGATCAGAGCAGAAATAAATGAAAAAGAAAGGAAGGAAACAATAGCAAAGATCAATGAAACTAAAAGCTGGTTCTTTGAGAAGATAAACAAAATTGATAAACCATTTGCCAGACTCATCAGGGAAGAAAGGGAGAAGACACAAATCAACAGAATTAGACATGAAAAAGGAGAAGTAACAACTGACACCACAGAAATACAGAAGATCACGAGAGACTACTACAAGCAACTATATGCCAATAAATTGGATAACCTGGAAGAAATGGATAAATTCTTAGAAAAATACAATCTTCCAAGACTGGACCAGGAAGAAATAGAAAATATGAACAGACCAATCACAAGTACAGAAATTGAGGCTGTGATTAAAAATCTCCCAACATACCAAAGGCCAGGGCCAGATGGCTTCTCAGGCGAATTCTATCAAACATTTCGAGAAGAGCTAACACCTATCCTTCTCAAACTCTTCCAAAATAGAGCAGAAGGAGGACTCATTTTACAAGGCCACCATCACCCTGATACCAAAACCAGGCAAAGACATCACAAAAAAAGAACATTATAGGCCAATATCACTGATGAATATAGATGCAAAAATTCTCAACAAAATACTAGCTAACAGAATCCAACAGCACATTAAAAAGATCATACAACATGATCAAGTGAGGTTTAACCCTGGGATGCAAGGATTCTTCAATATATGCAAATCAATCAATGTGATACATCATATCAACAAATTGAAGGATTAAAACCATATGATCATCTCAATAGATGCAGAAAAAGCTTTTGACAAAATTCAACATCCATTTATAATAATATCTCTCCATAAAATGGGCATAGAAGGAAATTACCTCAACATAATAAAAACCATATATGAGAAACCAAAAGCCAACATCGTTCTAAATGGTGAAAAGCTGAAAGCATTCCCTCTAAGAACAGGAACAAGACAAGGGTGCCCACTCTCAGCATTATTATTCAACATAGTTTTGGAAGTTTTAGCCACAGCAATCACAGAAGAAAAAGAAATAAAAGGAATCCAAATTGGAAAAGAAGAAGTAAAATTGTCACTCTTTAAGGATGTCATATTATACATAGAAAACCCTCAAGCCTCTAGCAGGAAACTGCTAGCACTCATTGATGAATTCAGTAAAGTCGCAGGATACAAAATTAATGCGCAGAGATCTCTCGCATTCCTATAGACTAACAATGAAAGAGCAGAAAGAGAAATTAAGGAAACAATCCCATTTACCATTGCAACAAAAAGAATAGAATACCTAGGAATAAACCTGCCTAAGGAGGCAAAAGACCTGTATGCAGCAAACTATAAGACACTGATGAAAGAAATCAAAGACAATACAAACAGATGGAGGGACATACCATGTTCTTGGATTGGAAGAATCAACATTGTGAAAGTGACTGTACTACCCAAAGCAATTTACAGATTCAATACAATCCCTATCAAATTACCAATGGCATTTTTCACAGAACTAGAATAAAAAATCCTACAATTTGTATGGAAATGCAAAAGACTCCGAATAGCCAAAGCAATCTTGAGAAGGAAAGATGGAGTGGTGGAATTAGGCCTCCTGACTTCAAACTATACTGCAAGGCCACAGTGATGAAGACAGTATGGTACTGGCACAAAAATAGAAAGGAAGATCAATGGAACAGAATAGAGAACTCAGAAGTAAGCCCAAACACATATGGGCACCTTATCTTTGACAAAGGAGGCACGAATATACAACGGAAAAAAGACAGCCTCTTCAAGAAGTGGTGCTGGGAAAATTGGAGAGCAACATGTAAAAGAATGAAATTAGAACAATTCCTAACACCATGCACAAAAATAAACTCCAAATGGATTAAAGACCTACATGTAAGGCCAGACACTATAAAACTCCTAGAGGAAAACGTAGGCAGAACACTCTATGACATACATCAAAGCAAGACACTTTTTGACCCACCTCCTAGAATCATGGAAATAAAACCAAGATTAAACAAATAGGACCTAATGAAACTTAAAAGCTTTTGCACAGTGAAATAAACCATAAACAAGACAAGAAGACAACCCTCAGAATGGGAGAAAATACTTGCTAACAAAGCAATGGACAAAGGATTAATCTCCAAGTTATAAAAGCAGTTTGTGCAGCTTAATACCAAAAAAGCAAATATCCCAATCCACAAATGGGTGAAAGACCTAAATAGACATTTCTCCAAAGAAGACATACAGATGGCCAATGAACACATGAAAAGATGCTCCACATCACTAATGATTAGAGAAATGCAAGTCAAAGCCACAATGAGGTATCACCTCACACTGGTCAGAATGGCCATCATCAAAAAATCTAGAAACAATAAATGTTGGAGAGGATGTGGAGAAAAGGGAACACTCCTGCACTGTTGGTGGGAACATAAGTTGGTACAGCCACTATGGAAAACAGTTTGGCGGTTCCTTAAAAAAACTAAAAATAGAACCACCATATGATCCAGTAATCCCACTGCTGGGCATATACCCAGAGAAAACCATAATCCAAAAAGAAACATGTCCCATAATGTTTATTGCAGCACTATTTACAATAGCCAGGACATGGAAGCAACCTAAATGCCCATCAACAGATGAATGGATAAAGAAGATGTGGCATATATATACAATGGAATAGTACTCAGCTATAAAAAGGAATGAAATGGAGCTACATGTAATGAGGTGGATAGACCTAGAGTCTGTCATACAGAACGAAGTAAGCCAGAAAGAGAAAAACAAATACTGTATGCTAACTCATATATACGGAATCTAAAAAAAAAAAAAAATTGTTCCTGATGAAGCCAGTGACAGGGCAAGAATAAGGATGCAGGTGCAGAGAATGGACTGGAGGACATGGTGTTGGGGGGCAAGGGGCGAAGGGGAAGCTCAGATGAAGTGAGAGAGTAGCATAGACATATATACACTACCAACTTTATAATAGATAGCTAGTGGGAAGTTGTTGCATAACAAAGAGAGATCAACTCGATGATGGGTAATGCCTTAGAGGGCCAGGATAGGGAGAGTGGGAGGGAGGGGATATGGGGATATATGTATAAATACAGCTGATTCACTTTGGTGTACCTCAAATGCTGGTACAAGAGTGTAAAGCAATTATATTCCAATAAAGAGCTAAAAAAAAATACCCTAAAACAAACAAAAACCTAAGAATAGAACTATCATATAATGCAGCAAAAAAAAAAACCAGAAAAAAAAAAACAACAAAAAAAAGCAGCTTCATTGAGATATAATGCATACATTATACAATTTACCCAAAGTGTACAATTCAGTGTTTTTTAGTATGTTACATTATTAATTTTTTAAATTGTAGTAAATACATATATATAAATCAAATTTCCATTTTAGGCATCTTAAGAGTATAATTCAATGGCATTAATTACATTCACAAGCTTGTACAACCATCACCACTATGTATCTCCAAAAGTTTTTCATCACTCCAAACAGAAACTCTGTAATCATCAAACAATAATTTCTCATTCCTCCTCTCCCCAGCCCCTGATTACCTCTATTCTACTTCCTGCCTCTATGAATTTGCCTATTCTACGTACCGCATAACTGGACTCATAATATTTGACCTTTTGTATCTGGTCTATTTCACTTAGGATAATATTTTCTAAGTTTATCCATTTTGTAGCATTTATCAGAACTCCATTTGTTTGCATGGCTGAATAATATTCCATTGTATGGATATACTTGACTTCTCCTCTCAAGCTGTGAAAGCCCTAGATGGCACCATCTTCCAAGATAAGGCTGTTTCTTATACATTGAAAATCTGTTGTTTAGCATAGCCATCTTTATTAATTGATTTTTTTAACTAGATTTTCTGGATAACTTGCTGCAGCTTCTACATCAGCACTTGGTTTTTCACCTTGTACTTTTATGTAATCCAGATGGCTTCATTCCTTAAATTTCATAAACCAACCTCTCCTAGCTTCAAACTTTTGTTCTGCAGCTTCCTCACCCCATCAGGTGTGAGAATTGAAGAGTTAGGGCCTTGCTCTGGGTTAGGCTTTAGCTTGAAGGAATGCTGTGGCTGGTTTGATCCTCTATCCAGACCACTAGATCTTTCTCCATATCAGCAATAAGGCTATTTAGCTTTCTTATCATTTGTATATTCACTGGAGTAGCACTTTTAATTTCCTTCAAGAACTTTTCTTTTGTATTCACAACTTGGCTAACTGGTGCAAGAGGCTTACCTTTTGGCCTATCTCATGGCTTCCTCACTAAGCTTAATCATTTTAGCTTTTGATTTAAAGTATGAGCCATGTGACTCTTCCTTTCACTTGAACACTTAAGAGGCCATTGTAGGGTTATTAATTGTTCCTATTTCAGTATTGTTGTGTCTCAGTTAATAGGGAGGCTCAAGATGAGGGAGAGAGATGGGGGGAATGGTTGGTTGATGGAACAATCAGAACACACCTAACAGTTATGGATTAAGTTCATTGTTGATTTGTGGCTCCCCGAAACAGTTACAATAGTAATATCAAAGATCACTGTTCACACATCACCATAACAAACATAAAAATAATGAAAAAGCTTGAAATATTGCGAGAATTATCAAAATGTGACATGGAGACATGAAGTGAGCAAATGCTGTTAGAAAAATGGTACCAATAGGCTTGTTCGATGCAGGGTTGCCACAAATTTTCAGTTTGTAAAAAAATACGCAATAACTGAGAAGCACAATTAAGCAAAGCACAATAAAACAAGCTATGCCTGTATTTCTTGTAGTTTTCATTACATACACTAATTAGAATTCTTAACCCTTAGAAAACTTAATTGCTAGTGAAAACTAAGTCAGCACTTGTGAACTATCTGTTACACCAGCATTCTGTAGATTGGCAAATTTACAAATACATTTCATAATTTCTAGAAGCATATTCTTCCTCACAGTAAGTTTTTCAATGAGTTACAAAACATGTTTACTGAAAAACCCAAATATGTTTCATTCCTTTGTAAAAAGTCAAAAGTAGATAAACCTATGTTCAATAATTGATATTTCAATATTTAATCTTATTTGGAAATAATCTATTTACTCAATGAACACACATCATTTAACTTAACTTGGTCTCACTCTAAGGTTTCAAGTTACCAAAAAGATTTTAGAAACTATTTTTAAGTAGACACACCATAAAACATAATTATTGTTGAAAAGTTTATTTATAAACTTTTATCTTATGTCCATTTAATTCACTTGTTCTTAACTATTAGATTACCCATGAAAATTTCAGGAGACATTGAACAGATAACCATCATCTTAAGTTTTTTTGTTTCTTGCTAATAAGTTCTGTAACAGGGATAACATGAACTTATTTTACTAGTGATCTCGGGTAGAATAAAAGTTCTGTGTCTACATTACATTAAATGCTGATAACTCTGAAGACATGCCTATTTTAATCAAATTAACAAACTTAAACCAGCTTTTATTTACCTAAGATTGTCCCAGATCACATGAATTTGAGAAACATTTGGGTTAGTTTCTATACCTTTGAGAGCTTTAGGCATACTTAATTTATGTAAGTATTTCTTTTTCTTTAAGCCAATTAAATAAAGCTCTTCACAAGTTAATTTTGGCAAAACCATCCAGAGGTGGAAAAATCAGGCATCTATAATCTATCTATCTACCTATCATCTATCTGTGTATCTATATGACATACAGAAACACAAAGACAGATGCAAGCAGATATCTTACAGCTTTTGCTGTAAAATTTTAGCCATTAGACACGTACAACAATGCAAAACTCACTAGTTAATAAAAGAATAGTTGGGTCCAAATTGTGTTTCTGGCAGATGGCATAAGTTAAAGTTACCTGCTCAGATGGCTAAAGTTTTTTACTAACATTAATGGAGAAGACTTTTAAGATTTTCATTCCCTGGTATCCACTCTTCTTCTCTTCTCTTCTTTTCTCCTCTTCTCTTTTCTTCTTTCTCTTTTCTCTTCCTTCCTTCCTTCCTTTTCCTTTTTTTTCCCCCTTTTTATAAGAATTACCTCCCTGTAGTTTGCATTTCAAAGAGATGGCTCTGGCTTCCTAGAGAAGACAAGGTAGAATATTTACATCTCAGAGGCACAGAAGGATGTAAGCTTCTCCAAGAAGAATTTTGTTCCCTAAGTCCAGATCTTTTACAGTATCTACAAGCCTTTTGAGATGAATAAGGGAGGTTTTGGGATTGGTAAAAAGGATAGATGGGCTTTAAATTGCTTTCAGAGTTGCATTTCTATTCTTATAAAGACTCAGTTAGTAAGGCAAGAAGAGTTGTTTTAATTCCTCAAAGAATTGGGTTGCAATCTAAGTGATATAGGGGCTGATCCAACTACATTCCCTTCAATTTACTTCTTTACATCAGGGAGATTTCCAACTAAGATGGAAACCAAAAGATACCTATCTTAGGGTAGAAGGTATTTAAAAAACAGTTCTTATCAAACTCTGAATATCAGCTTCCAATATGGCCAACTTCTGACCATAGAGGTTCTTAAAAAAAAGTTCTGTCAAACATGTTATCACTTTCAGTCAGGAGAAACAGTAAATATCCCCGGAAGTACTGAACAACTTTTTTTTTCCTTTTTCTTTTAAACCAAAGCCATAGCTATCAAATGACTCAAAAAGAAAACCAATTAGCCTTTTATGACTTACCCACGGATGCAAGAGTTGCCCCCATGGAGAGTGCAAAAGATACTATCCTCCCAAGATCTAGGTCCATGCCCAAAGATAACCAAAAGAAAGATGAAGACAATTCCCCTGAGAGCTGGCAAGTCAGTAACATGCTAGCTGCAAATAGGGTGCAACCCACATTCTGTCTGGCCATATTTTCAGTGTTCCCAACCTGACAGTTGAGCCACCTGCATATGCAGAACCAAAAATCTCCATGCCCTGGGTAGGCAGAAAGCCAAGCCAAGTTCTCAGAACATACAATGAGACAAACAGGAGAACAATGGCTGTCCCTGGGAGGGAAAGGCTCAATAGTTAATGGGTATCCCAAAACCAAATTTTAATCAGAATCACAATGCAAAGAGCTAATTCTTACAAATGTTTTTTCTCCTACTAATCTGAATTTGGAGAGGAAGGGACAATGTGAAATTTTTACCTTTCTCTCTTGACTGGGAACTACAGACAGAGAGCTGATTTTGGTAAGAATTCTTACTCTTCACTAGCTTCTTCCAGTTTTCCAGGATTTCATCTGCAGGATCTGAAGCAAGTAGGGAATCTAAGTGGGTACCATCTGGGTTGCCAAAACTGTGGCAGGGGAGGGAGGGGATAATTTTTCTCTAGCATTCTAGGTTCCTGTGTGAGACCCCCTGTAATAAAAAGATTAACAGGAGAAAAAGAGAAGTTTAATAAGATGTATATACCTCATGTACACATGGGAGATACCCAGCAAAAATGAGTAAAACCTCCCAAAATGGCCCAAGCCATCACCTTAAATACCATCTCCAACTAAAGACAAAGGAAAGATTTTGTGGACTAGGAAGGTCAGTTATGGGAAGTTATCAGGGAAAGCACGGTAAACAAGGGGGAAGCTTGTCAAGCAGATTTAAGTCAGGTGCCTCCTCCTTTGAGTTTCTTGTGATTTAGAGTCATCCTTCTCTTTTAGGCACAGAGAGGGAGACACTTACAAATGGAGATTTCCCTTATAAATCTAAATTTCCCTTTCAAAAGGGCAAATTCTACTCTGCTTTCAGAGTTTCTTCTGTGTCTGCAGCCTCAAAAATAATCAGATGAAAATAATCTTTAGGCCAAAGAGACATATTTTGGGGTGGCATATTCTACTATTCTTCAACACTAATAAAAGTGGTTGAGGGTGGGGAACAGGGTAGGTAGGTATGGGAAGTAAGACTTCTCATTAGGTACACCCTTTTCTAGTTTTTAATTTCTGACCACTTAAAATATATTGCCAAAGCAAAAAATTCAAATCCTATGATGTTCTAAAGTTACTAACAGCAAGAAACCCATTAATAAGGTAGAAACCTACATATGGGGAAGGGTGAAGGGGCAAAGTAGACATGAGTAGCAAGTTACCCACTCTCCAGTTAGTAAACTATTTCTACAAGTCCAAACTGAGTAAAGAATAACTTAGTTACTTAACTTATTCCTTCAAACCATGTTTATTAAGTTTTTCCTTTCTGCAAAGGATAGGAACGTCAAATTATGCTGATTATTTTTACCTCTAATGTTTATATTAAAATAGTGATACTTGTAAATAGCACACAGCATTGCTAATAATATTGCTAGAAAGAAAAAATCAACCCAGTAAATGTGAAGATCTAACTGGCCTTATTTAATGACTCATTCCACTTAACCACTAGAAGTGTGCTCAGAGGGGTTGCACAAAATGGGAGGTTTTTTTAGGAAGAAAGGTGGGGCAAGAGAGCTATTAACAAAAGAAAAGAAAGCATTATTTTTAGGGCAGGACCTCTCCTTTTGGGGAAAAGGAAATGGCAAGGGTTTTATCATGCAGATTGCCTCTTCTTCCTCTGGGGATGGAGAGGGCCCAGCTGGCAGATGACCTCATTGGTGCTGACCAGAAAATTACAGACTGGTTGATTAAGGTTACATTAGTGGTAAAGGTGGAAATGGCAATTAGTTTAGGTATTAAATCCAGGTTTGGTTTCATGGGCTTTAGTACAAGTGATGCCATTTTGGACCTACGGTTTTTCTAACAATGCTATCTAGGTCTTTTTCAAATTACAGTATCCTGGAATGGAAAATAAAAGAATCTCCATAGGAGAGCAGTGATTGAAGAAAGTCAATTGCACGAGGAAATAAATGAAATAAAAAATAAAGCCAAATTTCCCTGGTTCTGTCTGGAGTAGATAGCCTTGCTGGAGAAATTAAACGCACGCTGCCTCATACCTCCTTCCAAAAATGTCGGGTTTTAATGGCCCAGGACCAGGAAAAGGAGACTGGGAAGCCATGGTCTTTTATTGTAATCAGAAAGGCCGAGAGCAAGAAAGAAATCATTCATTTTTTCAAAGAAGGGCACAGAAAGAAGACAAGGTTCATAATCATGTCACCCAATAATTTAACAAAAGGAAAATGAAAGCAGCACTCTTCTCTGAGCAGTAAACACGCTGTCGTTAAAGAGTATACAGAAGAGAACATTTTTCACATGAGTCAGAGATGGTGGAGTGAGGAAATAACTCTCAATCAGATATGAATCCTTAAAGTCACAGACAAAATTTGTTGCAGCGCCTGGCTAATCAGAGGCTTTCCAAAGCTTGTTTGTGGATCCCAGGAAAACTCCGTCTGTGGCTTTATCTTTTCTGGCTAGTTTCTCTATAACTCAACACACTTCCTCAGGGGACTAAAAGCAAGCATGTGACCAGCGCAGTCAGCCCTGAGTATATCAGGAGACAGGAAGGCTGCCAACAGCCCCATTCCCTGATGTCAGTCTTCCTGCCCAAAAGCAGATTTCAAAATAACATCTCTCACTCCAGAACATCTAGTGAATTCTGACAGTTCATGAAGCGGTGAAGAGGGTCTGTTCTTTGAGGGTGTTTTGAGAGTATATCTCTTGCACTGAGTTTTGAGACCCTACACTCAATGGAGAAACATCTAGAACACCAGGCCATTAAAAACAAACATACATTCAAAACACATTTGGGCATTAACAAATCTTTGAAGAGATATGTGTGATGTTAATGTTAGTAAAAAAGAAAATAAAGTACTGGGCACTGTAAAAACAAACAAAGAAACAAATAAACAAACATACAAAACAAAACAAAAAAAGACCAGTATTTTCAGCCATCTATTTTGCCATAATCGCCCAGCAGCGTTTCCATGGTTAGGAGCTAAACTGGATCATGCCCCACCCAGGTCAGGCAGCCAATTCATTTCCTCTGGATTTGAACCCTTCCCCGAATTAAAGTACACGCATGCGTGCGTGCGTGCACATGTGCTTGTCTGTGTTTCAAGCCATTGTCATCTGCACTTGGAAAATTAAATATTAAGAAGGAAGTTTGCCTAAAGACCAATTTAAACTCAGAGTCTTTGTTTCACCTATGGTTGGATCCAAACAGTCTACAAATGGAGATGGGGGAAAATGGGAGGGTGGGAGGAAGAAACTGAGCTGTGCACCTTTATTCTCTCAGTTGAAAAGTCATATTGGAAGGAATGCTGATCCCTCGATTCTGCAAGGTGCAGTTAGTAGAATTCATTTCTATCCTCTCATAATTATTTTAACATTGGATGAATTTTGAAAATCATTGCAAGCATTAAAAAAAAAATCTAACAGTGCCATTATGCTTTGCTTTCATATAAGAAGGTAGTTAGCAACTTGTTTTTAACAGATACTCTACTTGGTGGTGGGGCAGCTTTATGTTTCTTTTTGCATAAAACAAGATTTCAAATATTGACATGCAAGGTATCATTCTTGTTATCATTGAAAAAAGAAAAAGATACACATACCAATCTGCTGATTTTAAAAAGCTGTTTTAAAGCAATTTTAGAGTTGTTTTAAAACCATTTTGAAGCTATTGTATGGGATTTAAATGACTGGGTGAAGTGGGATTTTTATCTTATTTATGATTTTCTCTATTTTCCAAATTTTCTATGACATTAAAAACAAATTTAAAGCAAAGTTTACATTCCTATAATTTACCAGTTATTCAAGGATTGTTGCAAAGAACAGCAGTTCCCGGGTCCCACAAGCCCGTATCTCCAGAGGCAAAAATTTTCAGCTTTTTAAACTGATTGTATCTACCACGATATCTCCAAATAGTCTTGATTTTGTAGTTTCAGGCCCTACCTATTGACTTACGTCTATAGTAGAAGAGGATGTACCTCTTTCATGGGAATGACTCCCATCCCACTTATGGCCATTCTCTCAATATAGTCACATTGTCATTTTAGCTACATCAATTAGGTATTTACAGTGCTATGACTATATAAATCCTGTTGACCACTGAACATGCTGTTTTGTATACAGAAAATTATATTCGTTGCTTCACAATTTGAAGAAAAAGAAATAATTTACACTGGCCACTTTGGAAATGTAGGTAGTTCTTCTGTATACTGTGTTACTCAAAGACTGGGAATTTGAGAGAGCTTTTTGGCTGACCATCCATCCGGCACATTGCTGGCACTCAGGACACAGTTGTAGAAAGAATGATTAAACACAGGCCTTCAAGTGACAAGTTCAGTCTGTTCAACACACTGATTATTTGACCAAAGTACACTATGTGAACAAGCTATTTGAAATCATCGAAATAGCCTTTACTGACATTATCAATGTATCAAAGACTTTTTTTTTTGTAATCACATTCCTTGTTTCCCAAACTCATGTGGGCAACTTTCCCCTCACCAGGAACCATATTTATAGTATGGAAAAGCAGGCTTCTAGTTTTTTTACATACTGCTCATTTCTTCTCACACCATGCCGAAAAACCACGTGATTTAATCACACACAGAGTTTTTGATTTTCTTGCAACACAACCGAAGTCTGGTGGTTTGGTTGTTTCCCGTGGATTATTTTCTATAAATACAGCCTGGTGTGGATTGGCATCAGGTTGAACCTGCTCCAGGTATGTCCCACCACTTTGCCAGGCTACATGGCAGTTCATCACATAAGTGCTAGTGAAGAAAACCTCTCTCCTCCTATAGTATCACTTCTCAGTTAGAACCTGAGCAAGCTGTCAGGCAGCCCTTCCTCTTCCTATATGTGCACATATTTGCTAAGCACTAAGTCATACTTGACACGTCAGTGGTTTCACCTCACTGTAAACCAAAATAACAGCCTAGTACATGATATTATTTTTGCCAGTAACGAATCTGCTTTTTCTTCAGCATCATATATATCATCAATTTTGAATTGCCACAAGCTTCCAGAAGTAATGTGATTTATGTGCGTGTTGGCCACAAGAAGGGCAACTTTGAATCATGCCTCTTTAAGTTGATCTTGTCTCTATCTTAAAGTATATAAAATTCATCATTTACATAATGGGAAGCATTTTTTTTTTAGTATTTTTTTATGCTCTTTATTGAAATATAATTGCTTTATACTCTTGTACCAGCTTTTGAGGTACACCAAAGGGAATCAGCTGTATTTATACATATATCCTCATATCCCCTCCCTCCCGCGACACCCTCCCACCCTCCCTGTCCTGGCCCTCTAAGGCATCACCCATCATCGAGTTGATCTCCCTTTATTATACAGCAACTTCCCACTAGCTATCTATTTTACAATTGGTAGTGTATATATGTCTATGCTACTCTCTCACTTCGTCCCAGGGGAAGCATTATTTTTATGCTTGCTTTTCTTTTTTTTTTTTAGATTTAAAAAAAAAATTTATTTATTTGGCTGCCCCGGGTCTTGTCGCGGCATGCGGGGTCTAGTTCCCAACCAGGGATCAAACCCAGGACTCCTACACTGGGAGCACAGAGCCTTAACCACTGGACCAGAGGGAAGTCCCCCATACAATAGGTTTTTATTTTACTTTTTTTTTCGCCAGAAATTTTTTTAAATTTTATTTTTTATTGAAGTACAGTTGATTATGCTTGTTTTGAATAAACACAATAAATTTACCAGGGAGGTCACTCTGATTTGAAAAATGACAAGAGTTTCATCCCACTATTCAACAAAGTTACATAATGGACTACGCCCTGAGGAGGTTTAAACAGATCACAGGTGCAATAAAATCCAATTTTCGGCTATTGCTCATTATAGTTCCAAATCAAACTTTTCTTTTTCAGCTACTTATCAGATATCACTTATCTGTACCAGCATTTACAGACTCATAGTAAAAATTAAATTGGAGCTTATTGATTATATTTATGACATTATTTTAAGTTGGAGCGTTTATATCACTATTTTCATCACTGCTTTTCAATGAACCACTTGTGAGTCATTGACCCATTTACATGAATTGTGGATTCAACATAACAGTAACTATGAAAAATGCAAATTTAACAAATGTACTCAATAGCTTGAAAACAATATGAGATAATATTAGCCAAGCCCAACAACACTGTTAACTTAATGCTAGCAGTGATGAACCAGCTAAAATGGTGCTTGCAGAATATGTTTATCCAAAGATATACAACTTCAGAAACTGAAAGGAAGCATGTCTGAAGCCTGATTTAGGGACTGGGTCCACACCACTGGTTGGTTGGAGAATGAGCACATTATGAGCACATGAAAAGAACCTAGACCCTTCGGCTACCTGCTCCTTGTGTTAAGGTCTAGCTTTTCCTCACTGCTTCATCTAACAGCCTCATCGCAATGTTAACCACTGTCAAGCCAACATGTTACCTTAAACATTGCTGAAAAGTTAACCTTTTGGAAGGATCTGCTCAGAGCTCTTCCCTACTCACCACTCTTCCATCTTCTACCTACACTAAAAAGGCAATGCTCATTAAGAGAATGCAGTTTGCTGGAGATTATCATACTAAGTGAAGTAAGTCAGACAAAGACCAATACCATATGATATCACTTATTTGTGAAATATTAAAAAAATGATACAAATGACCTTATTTACAAAACAGAAACAGACTCACAGGCATAGAAAACAAACTTATGGTTACCAAAGGGGAAAGGTGGGAGGGAGGGATAAGTCAGGAATTTGGGAGTAACATATACACACTCCTATATATATAACAATCAACAGGAACCTACTGTATAGCACAGGGAACTATACTCAATATTTTGCGATAGCCTATAATGGAAAAGAATCTGAAAAAGAATATGGATATGTATAACTGAATCACTTTGCTGTACACCTGAAACTAACACAACATTGTTAATCAACTATACGTCAACAAAAAATAAAAGAAAAAAGAAAGAAAATGCAGTTGACCCTTGAACAATACCAGTTTGAACTGCATGGATCCACTTATAGGGTGATATTTTTCAATGGTAAATACTACAGAAATACACTGTCTGTGGTTTGTTGAATCCCTAGATGAGGAAGAACCTTGGATATGGAGGGCTCTCTATACATTGTATGACGGTTAACCCCTGCTGTTGTTCAAGGGTCACCTATAATAGGATCACTGTGAAAATAACAATTAACCTTATATTTCAAATTTGATGAAAATGGATGAACAAAATTGTTTCAGTACTTTTTCCTCTGAAGCCACCTCACCAGCCACAGACCCACTTCCCCTCCCTCCTCACCCCCTTGTTCCGCAGGGATCTTCATTGGTCTACAATGCACAACTTTAGGAGTATCTCACTACAGTGCTTTAGTTTTTACTTTTCTCATTTTCCTTTTCTTCTTTTTTTTTTTCCCCTAAGTAAAGGTAGATGATGTAGATCATAATGAGATATTTGAGGGAAAGGAGGAAGTTAGTGAGCAGCATGTCAAGGGATTATGGAGCTGAGCAGCAGGAAGAACGCTTATAGAGTATAGCCATGCCCTCTATTTCCCAATCACAAGTGATAGAAGGACCTCCGAGGTAACTCAGTGCCATCTCATTTTATAGATGAAGAATCCAGTTTCAGAGGATTTTTTAAAATCATTGCATAAATGTGGTAGATTGTTACATAAATGGCCCCCAATGAATCACATCTCCTGATATCCAGGCTCTAGTATAGTGTCCTCCCACACTTGCTCTGGGTTTGATCTTGTTTCAACCAATTGGGCATTAGCAAATGTGACACATTTGATCATCCTCCATGGACTGGGGCATGCTTTCTTGGAACCCTGATGATACCCCTGTGCTGAATCATCATGCTGTGAAGAAGCTGGGATGAAAGGCCACATGGAGGTGGATCCAGGGTCTCTAGTCCACAGCCCACAGCAAGGATCTGACATGTAAATGAGGCCATCTTGGACATGGCAGCCCCAGCTGAGCCTTTAGTTGACTGCAAGAGCATGAGTGATTCAGGACATACTGACAGAAGAACTGGCCGGCTAACCCACTGAATCAGGAGAAGTAATACATCGTTATTGTCTTAATCCAGTAAATTTGGGGCACTTTGCTTCCCAGCAATAAACAGCTGAAACAGTAAGTTACTGCCGTAGTGAAGACAAGACCCAAAGCCACTTCAGAGACCATAAACTCAGAATTCGGACAAACTTGGGTTCAACCCTAGTTCATTCACTTACTAGCTATCTGAGCTGGGGTAAGTTTCAGAAATTTTCTGAGCCTCAGTTGTTTCTTCCATAAAATGGGAATAATCGTAACTACCTCATGGCATTTTCATGAGGGTTAAAAGCATTTACCAGCTTACATGTGTAGGGAAGGGAAATAAAAGTTTAGTGATTAGTAACTCAGTTAGTTATAGCATCTTAACAAAGAACAATTACATTTGTAGAGAAGGGACAAGACAAAGGAAAAGAGTTTTAAGCTTCCAAGGGCAGCAAACTTTGGGAAGGTAAATATATGGGGGAAACTAATGGAAGATAAGGGTTGTTTCCATCAGGTTTGTTGTGTAGATTCCTCTCAATGTAGTCTCTGGGCTGATAAGTGGCTTCATTGAAGGTGATTGAGAGACTGAGCCTACTTTTAGGTAAATGAAGGGGAGGGCTGAGAGCTTTTTTTTTCGTGGGGGGGCCGGGAGGGCATCTGCTGTTTCTCAACTGCCTTCAGCTCAAAATTATCCCTATGCCAAAATGGCATATTTTGGGGTGGCATACTGTGATCCCCTGCGTGTGTATTATGCTTCGAACAGTGCCTGGCACATAGTAAGTATCCAATTCACATCTGTGAGTATTAGTATTAGAGTATTAGTATTGGTAATCACCCTTGTAAGGTACATGGCACATAAATAATACTCAATAAATACATGGTGGCTAGTGTTACTTCTCTTCTGAACTTTTACGGTACTCTTCTTGTTTCTATCTCTTCTGCAGCTGGTATTATTATGTTGCCATTCGTTATGTACATCCTCTCCTTGCTAGATTATAAACTTCTTTAGAGCAGGCTGTGTCTCACTCACATTTATGTTTCCGATTGTGTAGACCCTCCATATTGATGTGTTAAATGACTACTTGCTTGTAAAATAGGCCACTGATCATAGCAGTACGGTTTCTGTGGCCAAAGAATATTATGCAATGAGCAAATATTATCTTTTAATAGCAGCCTTCCCTACAAGAGAATACAATAGGATCTGGCCTTTCTCTAATGCAATACAAAATACTGTACTTAATTAAGTAGATGTTTACTGAAATCACTGGCAGATCCAAACACCAGTTGTCTTCCTTCATCAGAGAAGTATAAATTTATTAATTTTCCCTTTTTGGCAGTGGAGCTATATCCTAACTATAATGTGGTTTGATGCTTTCTATATTTCTATGTCTAATCCAATTTCTATAAGAAATACTTGAAATATGGATAGGTAAAAATGTATTTCTCTTTCCTCTAAAAAAAAAAAAAGATTATACTAACATACTAATGAAGAAAAGTTGAAAAACAATAGAATTTTAAATCAGAACTGACATTGTATGTTGTGCTGTTTTGTTTCTAATGCAAAAAGATGTTTTGTGTTTTCAATAAACGCAGACTGCATAGTGACAACAGATGTAATAAACATAGAAAATACAAAGATCCATTTTGTCGTCGTGAGTTTCAGATTGTAAACAAATTAAAAGAATGCTATATTTGGCTCCTGAGAAGGCAACAGTAATACTTTGCGTATTAGGATAAAGAATTTTATTCCTTTCCAAAGGAAAACTGAATTTAAAGCTCAGATATAATGACAAAATTCATATAAACTTGATTCTACACTTTATGCCAATACATGTAGAAATGTACACTTAGCTATAACTACAACCCCAGCAGCAACTGCAAGATTTGGAAGTCAAGGAATGATAGAAACCCATCCAAAAAAAAAAAAAAAAAAAAAGATTGCTTTACAGGGTCACCTACAGAAAGATGGTTTAGTTTAACTATACAGCAATTAAAACAAAACCAAAAACGGAGATGACCCCTGCCCTGAGGGGATTAGAGTCTGAAAAATGTAAGCAGAGATGTCTCAGGTATTATTAATAAGCTATGTGAAAAATTAAACTAAGAACCTTCTATCATTTTAGATTTACATAAATGGTATCACACTGGCATTTTTCTCTCAATATTGTATGTTTGAGATACATCTATATGCTCCATTGTACAAGTACACTACATTTGTTTATCCATTCCATTATTGATGAACATCTAATTGGTTTATGTGTTCCTTCTTAACTCTGCAGTCACTAATGTCAGGAGCTAGAAATCAACCACAGTGTATTCACACCTGAGAAATCTGCTATGTTAGAAAACAGGGCTTTTTATTCCTCTAGAGAGCCAGTGGTCACATTTTGTCCAGAACACTCCTGCATATTCCGGTGTTTGTGTGAAGAGTTTCTCTCCGATTATAGCACTAGAAATCAAATTTTTGAATCTTAAAATACTTACATTTTAAATTTTACTCTATGCTGTCAAATTGTCGTGGAAAGTGTTTGTACCATTTTATCTTCCCACCACCAGTGTAAAAGTTTATTTTTTCCAAATGCTCACCAACATTTGGTATTTATTTTTTGTCAAACTAATGAGCCTGAAATGGTATCATTGTTTGGCTTTGGTTTGCCTTACTGAGGTATGAGTGACGTATAACAGGCTGCATGATGTAAAGTGTATAAACTGATGTTTTCATTGATGAGCAATGGCACTCATAAAACCATTGCTATATCGTGACAAGCAATAATAAACATATCTAGCATCACTGAATGTTTCCTTGTGCTCCTTTGTTACCCTCCCATTTCTCTTACCCTGCCCCAACCTCAGTCAATCACTGATCTACTTGATAGCACTCTTGATTAGTTTGCATTTTCTAGAAAGTTTCCACTGGAATTATACAGTATGTACTCTTTTTCTGTCTAGCTTCTTTCACTCAGCATAGTTATTGTGAAGTTCATTCATGTTGCTTGTAATTCATTTCTTTTTATTACTAATTAGTGTTTCATTCTATGGTTATACTACAATTTGTTTACACATTCACATGTTCACTGATAATTGGGTTGTTTCTAGTTTTGGCTTTTCCGAATAAAGCATCTATGCACAAGCCTTCATGTGGACATAAGCTTTCATTTCTCTTGGGTAAATACCTAACAATGGAGTTACTGGGCCATGTGGTAGGCATAGGTTTAATTTTATAAAAGATCACCAAACTGTTTTCCAAGCAGTTGTATAATTCAACATTCCCATCAGCAGTGTGTGGGAGTTCCAGTTGCTCTGCATCCTTGTCAACACTTGGTATGGACAGATTTTTTTGCTTTTTAGAACATCTAATATGTAATAGTATATCTCTGTGATTTTGCATTTCTCTAATGACTAATGATTTTTAGCATCTCTTCATGTGCTTATTTGCCAGCTATATGTCTTTTTTGGTGATGTGTTTGTTCAAAACTTTTGCCTGTTCTTTTGTTGGGTTGCTTTTCTCCTCATTATTGGGTTTGAGAGTACTTTATGTATTTAGAATATAAATCCTTATCAGATATGTGATTTCTAAAAATTTTCTCCCAGTCTATTTACTATATTTTCATCCTCTTCACTGTCTTTTTTTTTTTTTATAAATTTATTTATTTATTTATTTAATTGGCTGTGTTGGGTCTTTTTTTTTTTTTGCTGTGTGCAGGCTTTCTTTTTAATTGCAGTGAGTGGGGGCTACTCTTCATTGTCGTGTGTGGGCTCCTCATTGCCATTGCTTCTCTTGTTGCAGAGCACGGGCTCTAGGCATGTGGGCTTCAGTAGTTATAGCACATGGGCTCAATAGTTGTGGCTCCCAGGCTCTAAAGCACAGGCTCAGTAGTTGTGGCACACGGGCTTAGTTGCTCTGCGGCATGTGGGATCTTCCTGGAGCAGGGATTGAACCTGTGTCCCCTGCATTGGCAGGCGGATTCTCAACCACTGTGCCACCTAGGAAGCCCTTCACCATGTCTTTTGAAGAACAGAATTTCTAAATTTTGATAAAGTACAATATATCTTTTTTTTTGTTTTCTTTTTTGGATTGTGATTTTGGTGCTGCATCTATGAAAGATTTCCTTCATACAAGATCACAAATATTTTCTCCTATTTAGCTGCTGGGGCAGGGATGAAGATATATTAGGTAGAAGGCAGTAAAGGAACATCTTTAAAGTACTGGAATATTATATCAATTGAGAATGCCTGTCAAAAGCTAATGCAAAATAAAGACTTTTTTGAACATACAAAACCTGAAAGAATTCATTACCAGCAGATCTGTACTATAGGAAATATTAAAGAAAGTCCTTCAGGCAAAAGGAAAATAATACTAGGTGGAAATTTGGATCTCTACAAAGGAATGAAGAACACAAAAATCATATATATACACATATATATTGATGGGGGTGTACTAGTTTTCCATTGTTGCTGTAACAAATTATCACAAACTTGGTGACTTAAAACAACAGGAATTTATTCTTTTACATTTCTGTATATCAGAAGTCTGGCAGGTATGCCACTGAGCTAAAATCAAGGCATTGTCAGGGCTGTGTTCCTTTTGAAACCAACCAGGGCCCTGTGGGGCTCCTGGGCACAAAGGCCTTTCTGTGCCCCCATTTCTTGATTACAGGAAACAGGCTTCATTCAGCCTCCCTGACCTTCCCTGAGTTCCAAGGGGCAGGTTAAAACAGTGGCTAATTAGGGAAGGGAGGGGAGGCAGAGACAAGGGAGGAACAGTCAAGAGAAACAATAGTACTGCCTTGGGGCAGGGTCCTGGTTCCCCCTCAAGGGATACGCATAACAATATCTTTGAGCTGTTTTGCAGATACTGAAACCCCTGCTAAGGGGGAGAAGTTAGCTGTATGCTGCCCATAAGCACCTAGACCCCAGACCAGTTGGAACCAGAAGGTTGATGAGGCTGACACCCGCTTCCCTCACCATCAACCAATCAGAAGAATGCCCATGAGCTGACCCTCTTTGAACCATGATTATAAAATTTCTCACTACCCACTCCAGGTCAGGACACACAGTTTTGAGGGTGTTAGCCCACTGTGGCCCTCTTTGCCTGGCAAAGCAATAAAGCTATTCTTTTCTACTTCACCCAAAACTCTGTCTCTGAGATTTAATTTGGTGTTGGGCTACAGAGGCTGGATTCAGCTTCACTTTTGGGGGGCTCTAGGGAAGAATCCATTTCTTTGCTGACTGTAGCAAGGGACAACCTTTAGTTCTTAGAGTTCTCAGTCCTTGCACATAACCCCTACATCTCAGAATCCTTCTCACACCACCATTTCTTTGACTCACTCTTTTGTTTCCTTCTTCTACTTCTAAGACTCATGTGAATAGATTGAGCCCATCTAATAATCCAGGCTAATTTCTCCATCTCAAGGTCCTTGTCCTTAATCTCATCTACAAAGTCTCTTTTGTGATGTAGGGTAACATATTCATAGGTTCTAGAAATTAGGATATGGACATCTTTGAGAGGGGCAATATTCTGCCTATCACAGTGGTAAACATGAAAGACTGCTTTTTTATTATTTAAATAACTTTAAAAGATATTGATTGTTTAGGTAAATAAAAACAATATGTTGCGGAGTTTATAACATGTAAAAGTCAGATATATGACAGCAATAGCACATAAGCCTGTAGGGGAGAAAAAGGAGTGTAATGTAAGGTTCTAATACTGTATATGATGTCATATGCTGAGAGGATTGAAGGGAGACTGTGACAAATTAAACGAGGTTTCCAATTTTACCTAATATAAGAAATGTACATCCTTGTGCATTTTGCCTTGTATTGTGAATGAGGACTTCTTTCGGTTTCTATCAATAAAGGGAATTTGTAAGGTTGGAGAGCATGTATATATTCAATTTTACTAGCAATTGCCAAAGTGATTGTATTCACTTATAAATTTATTAGTAATGAATGAGAATTCCTGTTTTATTATGACCTTACTTGGTGTTGTCAGATTGTTTAACTTTTGTCAACTTCATGGTTAAGAATATGAAATCTCATTTCATTTTACTTATTAAGCATCTTTTCATACCCTTCCACATATTTATTGATCATTCAGGTTTCCTCATCTATAAAAGGCCTATTGCTCCATTTTATTTTTATTTTTTGTTAGATTTATAGGAATTCTTTATATATCTGTATACAGACCCTCATTCAGTTATATAGACTGCAAAAACCTTTACTTAGTCTCTGACTTGTTTTTTTCATTTTGTTTATGGGCTCTTTTTTTGTATAGATTTTTATTTTAGTGCAGTCAAATTTATTGATATTTTCTTTGAAGGTTTGTATTTATTTTTATTGTGTTGCTGAAGAAAACTTACATTTTCTTTTGAAAGTTCCAAAAGGCTTCTTCTCACATGTAAGCCTTTAATTCACCTGCAATTCATTTTTGTTTAAGGATCAAACTGGTTTTTTATTTCCATTTGTCCCAGTCACCCCAGTTTCAGGCCAGTCTTTTGCTTTTGCTTTATAATGCTACCTCTGCTATATATCAAATTTCCATAATTGTTTGGGCCTGTTTCTAAATATTTGCTATGTTCAATCAGTCTATTTATCTCTCTCTATTAGCACACTGGTTTATTTTACTATCGCTTTGTAATAAGTCAATATTTGGTGGGGCAAATCTTACCTCCTTATTCTTCAAGAGATTTGGGAGTATTCTATAAAATACATTCATTACAGGCAGGAGAATTTATCCTCTTTATTGTAATTTTCTTTGATCGTAAATGAGCACTAACTTGCTTAAAAAGCATGTCAGTTTTCACCACACCTAGAAAAATGTCTAAATCCCTTACCCTGACCAGCAAAGAAAGCCCCCTGTGATCTGTCCCCGATACATTCCATCTTTTACCTCTAATCTTTTATATGAGTTTTGGAATTGGGTTGTCAAGTTCCAAGTAAATTCATGTTTAGTTTTGTTTAAAATTGCATCTCATTTGTAGATTTCACCTATTCTGCAATGCCGTAGATTGTAAGACACATCATTATTTTATGTGCCACTTAGAAAGAAAAATTGTTTCCCATTAAACTGTGACATAATGATTTCTTCTCACTTAGACTTTTTATTTTATACATATTGAAAAAGCTCCCTTATACTTATTTAGATACACACTTTTATCATATACTTTTTCTTGTGGGTCCATAAAAATGAAAATATAAGTGAAATGAATTGGTTAAGATATCCTTAAAACTTCTTGGCATTCAGAATCTGACTTGTCTGAATCAGTATAAAACTTCAGTATCTGTGTTTTCTCCACACAATAATAGTTTCTGTGCCATCAAGGACATTGGTAATGCAGCATTTATTATAAGAATAGTCCATTCGATGCTATCTCTGAAATGTTCTTCCCAGTCACAGTACCAAAACATAATTCAGCTTCACCTACTTGTGAAGTATCTCCCCTTTCTTGGGTCCTTGACTGTTTGTGGCAAAAAAATATGCAGTTTCAGTCATTCTTCTAATTGAAGAGATTTGCTTTCTTGATATCAAATGTATGCCTCCTACTCTGTTTCTGTATCTTTCTGCATGCACAATAAATTTTCATTTTAATGCTAAATAATATTATCATTTTAGGACATTTTAAGCAGCCATGAAACTCAACACATGTAGTCCAAAAATGCATATAACTCAATTGAAGTGACAAGAATATGAACAGCTATGATGAAAAGTTTACTCGTGCTCAGACAATGACAGCTACATCACAGTCTATCCTGGGGAACAAGATGTAAGAAACTGTTGGTTGTAAGATACATCACAATCTTAGAGATGATTTTAAAAAGTATGCTTATAATTGAATAACTATGACATTTGTAGTAGAATTGTTACCTTAAAAAAAAGTTATAGTAGTCTTTAAATATCATAAATGGAGATTTAATATGGGTCTTCTTTTTGTCTTTTAATAATGTTTAGTATTTTTTCTTATAATTTTTTTTTGCTATTATAAATGCTGTATTTTATACAATTGCATTTTATAATCGATTATTGGGTTCAGGAATATTACTTTTGTTTTGTATATTGGTTTTCTATTCAGCAATCCTGCTAAACTTTCTTACTAACGCTATAGATTTCCTTAGATTTTCTATCTAGACAAATAATGCTGTCTGCAAATAACAGCACCATTTCTCTCCCTTGGCAGTTTATGCTTCCTAATTTCTTTCCCTTCTTGTTTCATTGGTTAGGACACTAATACAATTTGGAATAGATGTGATTATAATGAGCATATTTGTCTTGTTTAAAAGTTAATGCTTCTTAAATTTCACCATTAAGCAAGAAGTTTCCTCTAGGTTTTTCAAGTTAAGGCCACTCTCTTATATTCCTAGTTTGCTGTAAATTTTAATCCTGAATCATTGTTAACTATTATCACGTTTTGCCCTTAAATATATTGGTTTTGATTTTAATCAATTTTGTCTTTAATGTTGCTACATTTTTTTCATCTTCAAAATATTTGGATTTCTCTTTTTTGGTTTTGGAGCCCCAGGATACTCTCTATGTACACTGTCCTAACTTCTTTAGAGCAAGGGCCTCAGGTATTCCTGTTTATGAATGTCAAACCTCCGGCACAATGCCTGGACCATGACAGAAGATGACATTATCAATAACCACCACTCATTGAGCAAGTGCTGTATTCCAGGCATTGTGCCAAACGTTTTGTGTGCATTATCAAAATTTGTTGAGATAATACTTACCTTCAAAAAATCAGGCCCTCTTAAATCAAAACTACAATGAAATATCACCTCACACCCGTTAGGATAGCCACAGTCAACAAAACAGAAAACAACAAGTGTTGGTGAAGATGTGGAAAAATTGGAACCCTTGTGCACTGTTGGTAAGAATGTAAAATGGTGCAGCTACTAAGGAAAACAGTATGGAGGTTCCTCAAAAAAATTAAAAATAAAACTACCATATGATCCAGCAATCCCACTATTGGGTATATATCCAACATAAGCAGGGTCTTGAAAAGATATTTGTACACTCATGTTCATTGCAGTGTTATTCATAATAGCCAAGAGTTGGGAGCAACCCAAGTGTCCACTGACAGATGAATAGATAAACAAAATGTGGTATATACATGAAGTGGAATATTATTCAGCCATTAAAGAAAATCCTGTCATACGCTACAACATGAATAAATCTTGAAGACATCATATTAAGGGAACTAAACCAGTCACAAAGGACAAATACTGTATGATTCCACTAATATAAGATATCTAAAGTAGTCAAATTCTTAAAAACACAAAGTAGAATGGTGGTTGCCAGGGACTGAGGGGAGGGTTAAAAGGGGTGTTATTGTTCAGTGGATACAGAACTTCAGATTTTCAAATGCATAAAAATGTAAATATAGCTTACATGAGAAAATTGTTTTAAAATACAGTTTAGATGGTCAGTTTTAGGTTATGTGCATTTTTATACCACAATTAAAAATTTTTTTTTAAATTTTAAAATCAGCCTTTCTGACTTTAAGGATGAAGAAAACTAGGATTCAGAAGGTTTTATGGTTCATCCAAGGTCAAAGAACCAACCTCAGAGCACAGGTCAAGTCTTGAGAGTGCTCAAGCCACAGAATGCTTTGACTTACTTTAAATTTTGATTTTATCTTCCTTAGAATCTAACTGAATTAGCTACATACTAAAAATATCCTCTTTTAAACCTTTTAAAGGGAAAACTAAACCTTTTTATGTTCATTTTTAGTCAACATGACAGAACAATTTGTCTTCTGAAAAGGTTCACTTCTGAACAAAGACAAAATATGAATGTTTCCAAGCCAACATTCAATTTCAAATGAAGTGATAAGATAAAAATGAGTGGGTGAGATCATTTAAAATCTTCAAGTATCTTGTATGGTGATTTTTTTCAAAATGAGATGTAATTGACATATATTATTTTCAAGGGTACAACATAATGATTCGATATTTGTATATATTGCACTACAATAGACCACCACAATTAGTTTAATTAACATCCAGGGTAATATTTTAAAAAAGAAAATCTAATAAACTGGCTGACACAGAATGTGTGAGTTGTGCTGAGGAAATCAAATTGTGTTCCTCTACCAGGACTTCAATCTCATTGAGTTTATATTAACCTCTCCCCATTGACTACAAAGAATCGCTGCTTTCTTCATCCCTCAATGAACTATTCTAAATCATTTTCCTCCTTCTACCCTAAGAGTCTCTGTAGCTGGACTTTTCTAAACAGTTTTAACTCTAGTGTGAGAGAGAAAGGGATTAACTCATTAGATATTATAGTGGGTTTATTAATGTTCACCCAAGGATATCTAGTCCTCACCCCTGGAATTTGTAAATATTACCTAATTTGGAGAAAGGGTCGTTGCAGATGTGATTAAATCAAGGATTTTGAGATGAACCAACAACCCTAGATTATCAGGGTGGGCCCTAAATGCCATCTCATGTTTCCTTATATGTGAGAGCCAATGGGAGATAACACAGATACAGCAGAGAAGGTGATGTGAAGATGAAGGCAGAGATTGGGGTGATGTGGCCACAAGCACAGGAATGCTGGCAGCCACCAGGAACTGGAAGAGGCAAAGAATGGATTCTCCCTTGGAGTTCCCCAAGGGATCACAGCCTTGCCACATTTCAGACTTTTGGTCTTCAAAACTGTGAGAGAATAAATTTCTGTTGTTTAACACCACCAAATTTGTGGTAATCTGTTACAACAGCCTTAGAAAACAAATACAGGTATATTCATGTGTGTCTGCTCACTCTCAGTGTTTACTGAAACTGATGAGTACA
Source organism: Hippopotamus amphibius kiboko (assembly GCF_030028045.1). Lineage (NCBI taxonomy): Eukaryota > Metazoa > Chordata > Mammalia > Artiodactyla > Hippopotamidae > Hippopotamus > Hippopotamus amphibius. The sequence continues at coordinate 97,088,724 of NC_080203.1, read as the reverse complement.
AATAAGCAGTCCATATGGAAAAATCATCTATAAAATAATTTGTAAAACATCTGCTTGGCTAGAGGAAGGAAGTCTAGTGGGAATTCATAATCAGAATATCAAAAATCAATGCACAAGGTATTAAATACATTTCCCCTGGTCTCACAGAAGTTCCTCTAGCAATGTCTGAAACCACAGGAGTTGTGCTTGGAAGGATACTCTATGAAAAAAACAAAGAAAACACACTATGCCTTTGAATCCACTAGGATCTATTAACAAAAGACATGGATGAGTAACCAGGATGTTATGACAGACTCCAGAATTACTGTGATCCATAGAATTTCTGATGCCAAGCGCCAGCCTTGGCCGTGTCCTCTGATTTTGAGCTGCATGTCTGTCCTCAGAGCCTGTGGAGCTAGCCTTCAGTCTAAGCACTGAGCCCATTAAAGCTGACCCATGTGGTCTCTGGCCTCCCATTAAGTTCTGGATTAGGGCTCTCAACCTTTCCTGAGTTGGGCAAAAACCATACCCCCTTTGCAGATAATGACCCTGGGAAGTCAAGGACAAATAAGGCCTAGAGCCGCCAGATTTAGCAAATAAACATATAGGACACCCAGTAATTTGAACTTCAGATAAACAAGGAATATTTTTTTACAGTAAGTATATCCAACGCAAGATTTGGGACATATTTATACCAAAACAGTATTTGCTATTCTTCTGAAACTCAAATTGAACAGGACATTCCAGTATCTCATTGTCCCTAATCAGGAACAATCTCAGCCCTCACAGATTTTACACTCTGGTCAAGGGATGAAATAAATGCACAGACTGTGGCACAGGCCACAGGCTGAGTCTTGAGAGGAGTACCATCCAAATGCTAAAGGCCCACTGAGGCAAGAGATCAGTTCTGCCTGGTGAAAATAACGAAGCTTGTGGAGGCTGTAGCCGTGGAAAGGTGAGGAGGATCTGGGCGGACAGACATGGGGTGAAGTGGTGGGGAGGACTTTCAGGCAGCAAGCCCCACAGCAAAGTGGGGGCTGGGATGGGGAGATTAGCAGATGACCTAAAAGATGGCAGATGGGGAGAGAGTGGAGGACAACAGTGACAAAGATGTTGACTGTGGCCTTGGAGAGATAAGTAGGCTTAGATGAGCATACTGGCGTTCATCAGTGCCCCTACCCCCGCCTCTTTGATCCACTAAGTTACCACAAGACCAAGGGCTTCTGATGTCGTAAAAGAGGCAAAGCATCCAGAAACCAATGGAGTCTCAATCTCTCAATAGAGGTGTTACATTTATGGTATGAGCAAGGCATTAAGATCGTTCTCCACCTCAAGGAGAGAAGGAAAAGAATGAGCCATTGTGGAATCTATTCAGGATTGTGGAGTGATTAAGGAGGCGCCATAATCTTTTTGTTACAGAAGGAATCTCTGATTGAGAGTCCCTCTCCATAGGAGCTGGAAGAGGAAAATGCGCAAGGAGTGAACTGAAGCAAGAAATAATTTTCCAGGGCTTCCCTGGTGGCGCAGTGGTTAAGAATCCACCTGCCAATGCAGGGGATGTGGGTTTGATCCCTGGTCCAGGAAGATCCCACATGCCACGGAGCAACTAAGCCCGAGCACCACAACTACGGAGCCCATGCGCTGCAACTACTGAAGCCCGTGCACCTAGAGCCGGAGCTCCGCAACAAGAGAAGCCACCGCATTGAGAAGTCTGCACACTGAAATGAAGAGTAGCCCCCACTCTCCGAACCTAGAGAAAGCCCATGCGCAGCAACGAAGGCCCAATGCAGCCAATAAAAAATAAAAATAAATAACTTAAAAAAAAGAAAAAGAAATCATTTTCCAGCCGTGGTGAGAATCCTTGAAGATGAAACGTTCAGGAAGGGGAGGCTGGTACTCCTTGGGGTAGAGAGGGGAAAGGAATTGCAGGGTTACTGCTGACTCATAGACTCTCAGCAAAGGACTTCCTGGGGGATCATCACTTCTCCCCAATAGTGATATGGATGGAGGAACAGGAATCAGGGATCTTGCACCTAAGTCCCCACTTCATATAGAAATTTTGGCTTGAAGAGAAAGAACTGTGAATGTGCTATGCGTATGGGGGTTTGGAGGTGGGCAGGGGTGGGGGTAGGAGCTGCTTAGACACTATCATCTTTAAATAGGGAATGTGGAGGCCCTCGTCTGAGTCCCTGAATTTTTGAAATAACGCTAAGAGTGAGCTAGCACAACACTTAAAGTCCACAGTTCAAGTGTGCACAGGAACAAGTGCTCCTGATCCAAAGAGATCAGAAAACTATTCATTGCTGCCTAAATTCCTTAGATCACAAAAACTATATTTAATTGAAGATGAGTTAATGTACTATAACTATTTACTGAGAGTGGAGAATTGTATAGTGGGGTTTTCTTCACCAAGAAAGCAGAGTATTTTAGAAGGAAGGCTAACAATTTTGCAATGCTAAACAAAGTGTGGTTACATTCATTCTCCTTTAAAAAAAAAATGTGCTGAATGTCTCTGAATAGCAGCCCCAAGTTCCATCTTTATAATTTATGGTAACATTTAGTCAACTCCTGAATAGCATACATCATTGTCGGATTATATTTTCTCACTTCAGCACCTACATTTTCTGGGTGTCCATCCAGCCTGATATACATAAGTTTTTATTTCCCACTGAGGTATACCTAGGAAAGTTCATTTGTTCACGCCTTATACTTAAATATGTTTGAGACAAGTAGCTGCCTTGTTTGTGCTGTCATTAGGGAAGCCATACGGTAGCATAGCCATATGTAGGAGTTTTTTTATTTTTTTAAGAGTTCAAAAAAGGGCATCTCCCAAGAAGCCTTAAATGCATGTCCAAGTACAATAAAAAAGCAAAACAATAACTGAAGTCCTAGCCATGCCAAATATCTATTTTATTCCATTTATTTGTAATGTTAAATTTAGGGTCTAAAAGCAAAACAAAACAAAACAAATCAGAAACTAATTTTATTATACAGGTAGACACTCTATATAACCTGGTGCCCGAGAAGACTATAACTACATATTCTGAACATAATGGCCACTCTGTAAATCTAATCAAACGACAGATCTTCCTTGACTTACAAAGGACTTATGTCCCAGTAAACCCACTGTAAGCTGAAAATATCCCAAGTCAGAAATGCACTTAGCAGACCTAACCTACTAAACATCATAGTTTAGCCTAGTCTACCTTAAATGTGCTTAGAACAGTTACATTAGCCTACAATAGGGCAAAATCATCTCACACAAAGCCTATTTTATATTCAAGTGCCGAATATCTCCTGTAATTTATTGAATACTGTACTAAAAGTGAAAAATAGAATGGTTGTATGGGTGCAGAATGATTGTAAGTGTATTGGTTCTTTACCCTAGTGACTGTGTAATTGACTAGGATCTGTGGCTTGCTGCTGCTGCCCAGTATCATGGGAGTATCACATCACATATCACTAACCTTGGAAAAGATCAAAATTCAAAGAAACAGTTTCTACTGAATGTGTTTCACTTTCACACCATTGTAAAGCTGAACAATTGTAAGTAGAACCATTGCAAGTTGGGGACCATCTTTATGCTGACATAGCAGTCAGACCCCAAAATAAAATCATCAATATTTCCCTTCCATGAAATCAAGAAAAGGAGAACTGTTAACATTGAGAAGTGTTTACCGTTCTTTAATAACTGATTTTGTTTTTGATGCTACTTTTAAACATATATAATTTTCCCAAAGTTAGGCTCCATTTAAATACAAAATAATAAAAATATTCTTCTTATAACACACAAGAAGTTGTTTTTTAAAAAACTAGAGGCCCATCCCTTTGAGGATTCTTTTTTTTTTTTCCTTTGAGGATTCTTCACACTAGATTTTTCTTATTCTTTTTGTAGTTCTCCCCTTTCAAAACATTTATTCTTTACCCTTTAAAAAGAATTTATGCATCTGCTGTTTTGAAAATATTTCAAGGTCTTCTTGGGAATACACATATTATGCTCTCAAATCTTGAAATAGCTAGATTTCTGGAATATATACCAGAATTACTTACTTCTGAAGATCGTAAAGTCTTTAATTTCCTCAATTTTTCCATGTTTTCAGTTCTTATGCTCCTGGGTTTCTGAGCATTATAGTCTTAAACCACTTTCCTTGCTCAGTGTATCAGATTGTGATATCACCAAGTTAGAGCCGTGGCTGAGAAATATCTTCCATATTAAGTCCTTGACTTAAGCCTTTGATCCGCTGAGGCTAAGGTTCCTCTGGCCTCATTAAAAGCCCAGAAGGCTGTGAGGTGGAGGCCAAGATTGGTACAAGAGGTATCTTCCATTAATGCAATTTTACTGTCATTCAAGTCCTGAAAAAGGTTAAAACTTCTAAAGCTCCAAACATGATTGTTGCTTATTGATCTGATTTAGAGCGATTAAATGTTTCCAAAGGAGTTTGCTCAAGAGTATGCATATGTATGTCTGTGGGATAGCTGTGGTGATTAGTATTCCTTGTGTGGCTGTACAATAATTTATTCAATCAATTCCCTCTTGACAGACATGTGGGTTGCTCCCAAACTTTTGTTTGTTCAAATAAACTCAATAAACAACCTTGTGCATATGTTTTTTTCAAATCTGTTTAGATGTGATTCACATTTGATTCTTAGAAGTAGGATTGCTTGGTCAATCTGCTAGCGTGAGTCAAAAATTATCTGCACTCTGGCTGTGGAATTTATTTTAATTAACTTTTAGAAAACACAAATACATCATTTTTCAACATAATCTCCTTACTTTTCAATGCACTTTGTCCATCTGTCAACACGCTTTTGTATTCCCTCATTAAAAAATGTTTTAGGCTGAGCTGTGAGCCACAAATGCACTGCTGTCTTCACTTCTTCATCAGAAGTGAATCTTCGTCCTCATAGGGCTGATTTCATGGGACTAAACAGGTGAAAGTCCGATGGAGCAAGATCAGGACTATAGGGAGGATGCTTTAACACATCAAAATGAAGTTTTTGCAGCGAGATCACAGTGTGGGCAGAAGCTTGCGGAAGTGCATTGTCATGCAAGATCACAACACCCTTGGATAGCAGTCCTCTGTGTTTAATCCAAAGTTTAGGCTGCAGCTCTTCATTAAGCAACTCACTGTAACAAGCACTGTTGATTGTGGAACATTTTTCCTGATAATGTTCCAATACTGGCCCCTGAGATGCCTAGAAAACTGTAAGCATGAATTTTCCAGCTGATGGTTGACTTTTGAACTTTTTTTTGGTCAGCAATTGAGGATGTTTCCATTCCATACTCTGCCATTTACTCTCAGGCTCATAGTGATGAATCCATGTCTCGTCACCAGTAATGATTCTCTTTAAGAAACTTTCACCTTCCTTAGAATATCGGTGCAAATTTTGTTTGCAGATATCCAAACGCTTCTGTTTATGCCCTTACGTGAGTTGTTTTGGTACCCATCTTGCACAAACTTTTCAAAACCTAAGTCTGTCATGGATTACTTCGTTTTGAGGTGTTAAAGCATCCTCCCTGTAGTCCTGATCTTGCTCCGTCAGACTTTCACCTGTTTGGTCCCCTGAAAGCAGCCCTACGAGGATGAAGATTCACTTCTGATGAAGTGAAGACAGTGGTGCATTTGCGGCTCGCAGCTCAGCCTAAAACATTTCTTAATGAGGGAATACGAAAGCGTGTTGACAGATGGACAAAGTGCATTGAAAAGCAAGGAGATTATGTTGAAAAATGATGTATTTGTGTTTTCTAAAAGTTAATTAAAATAAATTCTACAGCCAGAGCGTGGATAATTTTTGACTCACCCTCATATAAATGAATTGTCATTTTTCCTAGATATTGCCCACCCTGCCCCAACACCTATACACTTTTTTGATACCTTAAGCCTCACATACAACCCTTGGGTATGATTTCTGCACAGTGTTCTTCCCCACTTCATAGTGATACTAGAGCACCGTGGCCACTCAGGGGTATAATGTTAGAATTCTCTGGGAAGGATAGGCAGGCATGACCCCCAGTGTGACATAAACACTTGTCTTCACTTCTTTTCTGTTGCTCTCTTCCTCTATCAGCATCTGTTATGGACTGAATATTTGTGTCCCCCTAAAATTCATATGTTGAAACCTAACCCCCCATGTGGTAGTATTAGGAGCCTTTGGGAGGTGATTAGGTCATAAGTTTGGAGCCTTCATGAATGAGATCAGTGCCCTTATGAGAGATAAACCAGAGAGCTCCCCACCCCCACCCCTGCCATGTGAAGATAAAGTGAGAAAATGGCCATCTTCAACCTGGAGGAGGGCCCTTCCCAGAACCTGACCATGCTGGTACCCTGATCTTGGATCCATAGCCTCCAGAGCTGTGATGAATAAGTTTCTGTTGTTCACGAGCCACTCAATCTATGATACTTTGTTACAGCAGCCCCAGTAGACTAAGATATTGCCACTCTCTTCAGAGCTTTTGTGAGGCCCCAATGCTTTCCCCCAACCCAGGGAACCCTGGTGATGCCTCATCCATCCTTGCCCTCTCTCTAGTAACTTAGAATGATCCTCTGACTTCATCAAAAAACATCTCTTACTTCCCCTACTGAGGCCTTGTATGAACATTTAGAAATAATCCATAACATCATGCATTACTGAATGGGGATTTCAGGTAAACGCTGCTTTACTCAAATGACCAACCCTACCGGTAGGCCTAGTGACAGGTCACTGCTCTATAGGGAGGCTTTGTTCATGCTCCATTCCTCCTTTTGAAGACAAGGTGCTGAGTGCTTCCTTCCCAGTCTTTTCCAATCATGTGCCTCCACAAAGGATACATCAGTTGTTTTTATTGAACAAATTCCTGGATTGTCAAGTCTGATCATAGAAATATGGCCTGGTACCTGGTGAAAAAGTGGCCTCCGTGTTCATTTTTGGATAAACTAACCATAATCCTACCAGGAAACTATTTTTCAGGGAGTTGACATTATTAAGAGTTTAGATTTGATGACTGGTGAATCAGCAAGTGGATAAATTCATTCCTTTTTCTTTGTTGCCCCCCGCCCCCCTCCTCCTGCCTCCACCAGCTAAGGAAGTCCTAAGACACAGTTGACAGGGCTTTGGAGGGGGCACACTCCCACCGATTAAGCCAACTATCGCACTTAGAGGTGGCCAACTTGATAACACACCGTTGTATTGACTCCCTCTCCTTCTCTGCTTCACTCCCCCAGGGAGGTAACAGCATAAATGACCTCTGCCTTAGGCTCTGCTTTCTGGGGAAATCCATCTAAGACATAAAAGGAAAAAGGAGTGACAGGAGCTAGAATGTAGCTAAAATCTCTGATTCTAATTGAGAAGGGCTCAGAGGAAGAAGGAAATGAGACATTGGTAAGCAATGACTCAGAGAAGAATATAGCTCAGGAAGGCTCCTTAGACTGGGAGCATGAAGAATCCTTGTGTGTTAAAAATTGAAGGAGGAAAAAAAAAAAAACAAAACAGTTTGCATGCTAAGAAGCCATGTATATTGTCGAAAAAAATAAAAGAATCAGAAAAAAATTTGCAGATTATGTATTGCAAAAGCTCTTAACAATTGAGAAGAAAAAAAAAAAGTAGAAAAATAGCTAAAAGATCAGAGAGTTCCTAGGAAAAGAAAAGCAAAGAATCTCAAACATGAAAAAATGCTCAACTTCACTTACAATAAGAGAAATGCAAATTACAACTACACTGAAATACCATGTCTTGTTTATCAGATTGGCAAACATTCAAGATTGAAAATGCCCTCTGTTGGCAAGCTTGTGGGGAAATAGGCATTCTTTTTCATTACTGGTGGGAGTGCAAAATGTTACAGCCCCTATGAAGGGGAATTTGGCAATATTTAGCAAAAATGTAAGTGCATTTACAGTTTGACCCAGCAATCTCACTTCTAAGAATCAAATGTAAATTACACCTGAACAGATTTGAAAGAACATGCACAATGTTATTTACTGAGCATTATTTGTACAAACAAAAGTTTGGGAGCAACCCACATGTCCATCAATAGGCAACCAATTGAATAAACAATTATACAGCCACGCAAGGGATACTATGCAGTTATTTAAAAAAAAAAAAAAAAAGAATAAGGAGGATGTCTCTTATCAGTTTACTGTGACTACCTTAACAAATGATCATGAACTTGGTGGCTTAAAGCAACAGAAATTCATTCTCTCCCAGTTCTGGAGGCTAGAAGTCCAAAATCAAGGTGTCAGCAGGGTTGGTTCCTTCTGGAGGTTCTGGGGGAGAATTCATTCCATGCTTCTCTCCTAGTTTCTAGTCGCTGCCCACAATCTTTGGTATTCCTTGCCCTGTAGCTGTCTCACTCTAATCTCTGCCTCAGCCTTCATATGGCCTTCCCCTCTGTGTCTCAAATTTCCCTCTCCTTTCTCTTATATCTACACTCATAATCGGATTTAGGGTCCACTCTAATTTAAGGTGATCTCATCTTAAGATCTTTACCTTAATTACATCTCCAAAGACCCTTATTCCTAATAAAAACACATTCTGAGGCTTCAGGTGGACATATCTTTTGGGGGACACAATTCAACCCAGTATAATCTTCAGGTAATAATATAAAGTAACTTCTAGACTACGTCAAGTTAAAAAAGCAAAAGGCATAACAGTGTTTATAATGTGCTGTATTTTGTGTAAGAAAGGTGGAGAAATAAGAATATACCCACACACATGTCTATATACATGTGTATATGTTTTCAAACAGTAACATTGGAATAGTAAATCAGAAACTAATCACAATGGTTAACTCTTTGGGTGGGGAGGGAGGTGAGAAGACAGGAATAGAAGGCAGACTTATGAGCATACTTTTGAGTATATGAGTATATTTTTGGCTTTTGAAACACGTAAATGTTCTACCTATTCAAAAATAAAATTAAATGTTTTTAAAACCCTAAAATTGAAAACAAATTTGAGCAAACCAACCTAACTTTATATCAGGTAATATTACTACACAGAGAAAATCATTATTTGATGGGACATTGTAATGCTGAAACCTGTATATCTTTATTGGTGTATGTTCTAAGATTAAAAAAAAAACCATAACAAATCTTTAACTTCATTCCATGTTTTCTTAGTAGTAACATTAGTATTATTGTTTAAAAACCATTTTATATATATTGTAAGATAGAGCAAAGAAATAGTTATGTTAATATTATTAGGAACCAAGATGTTCAGTGTAACAGAAAAAAGATACAAGTAGAAATTCTTTAATTTTACTTTTTTCCAGTTCTATTGAGATATAATTGACATATAACATTACATAGGTTTAAGGTGTACAATGTCAAGATTTGGCACAGGTATATGTGCAAAATAATTACCACAACAAGGTTAGTTAACATATCCATCACCTCACATAATTACCTTTTGTGTGTGTGTCGGTGGGGGGGGAGGGTTAGAACTTAAATTTAAGATATATTCTCTTAGCAACTTTTATGTATATAATACAGTATTATTAACAATAGTCACCATGCTGTACATTAAATCCCCAGAATTTATTCATCCTATAACTGGAAGTTTGTACCCCTTGACCAACACTTCTCATTTCTCCAACCCCTCCAGCCTCTGACAGCCACCAATCTACTCCTTGTTTCTATGCGTTTGGCTTTTTTAGATTTCACATATAAGTGAGATCATGCAGTATTTGTCTTTTTCTGTCTGATATTTTACTTAGCATAATGTCTTCAAGGTCCATCCATGTTATTGCAATTAGCAGGATTTCCTTCTTTTTATGGCTGAATAATGTTCCATTTTATATTTCAGGAGTAGTAAAATATTCCCGGATGTAAGGGAAAGCCCTTCATTTCTGCCAAATATCTACTAATAAATGGAGAAGAAATGATAACATTAGAACAGTCAACATTTTGCTACCCTCAGTGAAATAATAGATTCAGACAAAAATCATCAATGGATACTAAAACCCTTATAGGAAACCACTACACCTCTGTTACCTCATGGAGAACTGGATAGTCCCATGTCACCACAGATAATTTGCTAGTTAAAAAGAAAAAAAAATGTTAACTTTATAATGGAGAGATCTAGAATGTAGGAAAAATTGTGAAAGACTTGGAAAAGGACCAAAGATTCCATTCTTCAAAGGAAAAGTATATAATCAGTACAGGTATCTGATTCCATTAGGTCTCTGGGTCTTTCATTGTCTTTGAGCTATTTTATGACTCTTTAAGTTGTAGAATACTGAGAATAATGCAAATGATTCTTGTCTATAGAAACGGAAATTGTCTGGTAGAAATACAGTTGGTTGTTGCCTTATGGATATTGATCAATTTAAGCAAATTCATTTCAGCATTTATTCAGTCTGTATATGTGTTTGCTCTTTGGATTTTCCTTTGAACCAATTGTAACATCTTACTGGTTTTCCCTCACTAATTACGAAGTTAAATAAAATCTTTGACACATGTTCATTTTTTTATTTGTCTGAGAGTCCTAAGTTTTCCCTTTTCAAAAATTGTCCTTTAACAAGCAGAAACCATCTTATCTCAGTGAACAAAGTTAGCATCACTAATAATGGATATGTAAAAAAATGGGCTTTTTGATGTGATATATATGAAGCATACAACATCACCTACATGGTGTTCTTAAAAAGAATGTTTAACCTAAATCCAATCAAGCCTTTAAATCGAACTTTCCATTTACAGATCAATCGTGGGAAAAGAAACATTTTAAAGGACCCACAGGAAAATAATGACACAAAGTCAGGATGTATGACATTATACAAAATATTTGATCATTCTCTTCCAAAAGTCAATGTCATGAAATTTAGAAACAAATAAAAACCGTCTAAATTTAAAACAACTGAAGAGATATGATTACAATGATCCTTGACTGGATTTTGACTCTAAAAAAAAAGTGATAAAAGATAACTTTTAAGCAATTGGGGACATTTGTAAAGGAAATGGATATTTGATGATAGTAAGGAATTATTGCTTATTTTCTTACGTTTATAGTATTATGGTGGTTATGCGGTAGAATGTTATCTATTTGGAGATGAATGCTAAAGTTTTCAGATGTAAAGTTTCATGGTATCCATACTTCAAAATAGTTCAGAAATGAAGCAAGTAAGGCAAAAGGTTGAGTTGTTCAATTTCCTATTCCTTCCTATTTTGCTGTGGTAGGGGAAGAAAAATAATTTTCCTTCTACCCTTCTAGGTTCTTGGCTGAGCTGCCTCTTGAAATAAAGACAGATGAACAGAAGAAAAACAAAGAGAAATTTAATAACCATGTATACCTCCTGCATAGATGGGAGATACCTAGGAAAATTGAGTTACTCACCGAAATAGCACAAGCCACCACCTTAAATACTATCTCCAGCAAAAGACAAAAGAAGATGTTGGGGATGCAAGGTAGGGCAGTTATGGTAGTTACCAGGCAAAGCACAGTAAACAAGGGAATGGTTGTTAGGCAGATTTAAATCATTGATTTCCCCACTAATAAGAGTTTCTAAAGATTTAGTCATCCTCTTCCAGGTATTTAGAGGGAGACACCCTTACAAATGGAGATTTCCCTTATAGATGTAAATGTTTCTTATAAAAGCCAACTTCTACTTGGTTTTCAGAGCTTCTCTTGTGTCTGCTGTTTTTTAGAAATAACCAGCTCAAGATAATCCTTATGCTAAAGGGGCATATTTCTGGGGTGGCAGATTCTGCTCCCCTTCACTGTATGTTTGAAGCATATCATAATAAAAATGAGAATAAAAGAAATCCTTTTGTGTGGAGGCACCAAAGACATCTTGTTGAAAACAACCATGAGTTGGGAAGTTAGCTTCAGTCACATTTGTTTTCCTTTTTGTTATTCATCCTTCATAATATCCCAGTCTTATGACGGGACTTAAATTACTGGGGATCAATTTATAATCGTATAATTATCTGTGTTCCATTTCATTAGTAACTTTTAAGTGCTAATCCCATCTAACAGGAATCTGGCAAAAGGAGTAGTAATGGTGGGTGGTCTATTAAGCATGTGTACTGTTAAAGAGAAAGCCACAGGCCCAAAATGACATCGCTTGTGCTAAAGCCCATGATACCAAACCTAGATTTAGCACCCGACTTAATTGCAGTTTTAACCTTCCTCACAAATGTAATCTTAACCAGTTTGGAATTTTCTGGTCAGCACCAAGGAGGTCATCTGCCAGCTGGGCCCTCTCCATTCCCCAGAGGAAAAAGAGGCAATCTGCATGATAAAACCCTTGCCATTCCCTTCCTCTCAAAAGGAGAGGTCATGCCCTAAAAATAATTCTTTCTTTTCTTTTGCTAATAGCTCCCTTGCCACACCTTTCTTCCTATAAATACCTCCCATTTTGTACACCTCCTCTGAGCAGACTTCTAGTTGCTAAGTGGGCTACATTGGGCCATTCATAAATCATTGAATACAATCAATTAGATCTTCAAATTTACTTGGTTGAATTTTGTTTTTTAACAGAACCAACTAATTAATTTAAAATTCTATTAAATTAGATAAGACGTGTGTGTAAAAGCTTCATGTGGGCTGCTCCACAGATTCAAATACGTCATCTACCTCCTTGGGCTTCAGTATTTGGCATCCTAGGGTATAATTCAATCCCATAATTTTACTAAAGAGAAATATAGGTAAAGGAAATCAAGTCTTACAGCTAGTGGCAGGATGGAGGTCAGAAACCAGGTATACCAACTCTCAGTGTACTGTGTATATTATTTCTTGTATTACCCAACGGTCCTTAACAGGTGAGCCCACTAAGGGGACACTTGGAAAGGTGTCATAGGGGGGAGTGCTTTGGTTGTCACAGTGACTTGGGGTTGCTAATAGCATTTAGTAACTAAAGGTTATGGATGCTAAAAATGCTACAATTGCAGAAGGAGTCTAACACAATAAAGAACTATCCTATCTCTGATGCCACTAGTGCACTCCCCTCCCACCCCCTGCACACACATTGAGAAACTGCTACCTAAATAGAACTTCATGCCAAGTTGGCTGATTAAATGCACAATGTAATACCATGAAAATTCAAAATGGGCAAGCAAAAGATCATTTATTTTTAGCCATTAATATTTTTAAGAATCAAATTTTATTCTTACCTGAACTTGTTTCGTGTTTTCACTAAAGGTTACCTGGATTTTCTAGTCAAATATCAAGTGGGAGAATTGTGAAGCCCTAAAGCATGCTGGGGCAATCTTGAGATTAAACCATTTCATATAAAACTTATGTTCACGTTAAGCTGTGAACCAAAACTAGAATGAACTGAACTAATTTACTAAGGAGCAAAAGCCCCTCCCCTCTAATAAAGCTAATAAAAACAAACAAAAGAAAACAAACCAACCTAGAGAACTCATTTGACTTGAAATTGAACCCCTTTTTGTTTTCCAAACTCAGCAAACTAGAGGGGGAAAAAAGAATCACAACATGCTCAAAACAAACCAGTATTTCATTCTTTTCAAGACCATACAAATGGACAATAATATGTGTCATAGTGCTGTGGTTAACTGGAACCCATAACTGTCCTGTATATTGCAGACCTTCTGTATTCTTATGAGTAATACAGCTGTCACATTTTGCACTTGTCTTACCAACTAGTGTTCAGCAGATATGCTTTAATTTATTTTAGAGATCAGAACATGAAAACAGAATGCATAACATACTCCAGAATGCACTTAGTGGCCCTGAAATGCTATGGTATATCCATTAATTTAACTCTCAGCTGTGTACCTGCTGGCACAGTGGTAAGCACTGGAAATAAAGTGTCTTGATTTCAGTAAGACATTTGACAGAGTCTCATAATATCATGGACAAAATATAGAAATATCTTTGGCATTCAAGAAGATTTAGCAAATTTGTAATTGATTAAATAATGATACCAACAAGGTTTTAATTAATGGATCAAAACCAACCAGGGTGGAAATCTCTAACATCATACCTATCCTTGGTAAGTTATCTTCAGCATTTTTACCAGCAATTTAAATGAAGATACAGGGACTTCCCTGGTGGCACAGTGGTTAAGGGTCTGCCTGCCGATGCAGGGGACATGGCTTCAAGCCCTTGTCTGGGAAGAGCCCACATGCCACAGAGAAACTAAGCCCATGCGCCACAACTACTGAAGCCTGCGCACCTAGAGCCCGTGCTCTGCAACAAGAGAAGCCATCGCAATGAGAAGGCCACGCACCACAACAAAGAGTAGCCCCCACTCACCACAACTAGAGAAACTCTGTGTGCAGCAATGAAGACCCAATGCACCAAATAAATAAATAAATAAATAAATAAATTTATAAATGAAGATACAAAGACTTCCTCAGTGTGAGGTTATAGAATTTGACAGGCTGAAATGCTGTGCCCCATAAGCAAAATAAAATTTAAGAGGAAAAAATTCAATGTACATTTTCATGTTTAGTTTAAATAATTCCATTATACAAGTTTGGAATGGAAAAGACAAGGCAGTTTGGGTATAAAAAGAATTAGGAATTTTATTTATTTCCACAAAAGATCAACTTGAGCTAATACTTTGATGTGGCCTCTAAAACCCAATTGAAACCAGAGCCCTGTTAAAAGAAGCAAAGTATCAAGATCAATGATTTGCAACCCTTCCTATCCCAACACAACAAGGGCTAAGACAATAAGAAAACCAGGGCCATATCTTTATCTTAAAGTATATCATATTGTTACCAAGCCCAAGCTTACTCTGTTCGCCACACGACACGCCAATGAATTGGAGATGAGGTGTTGAGGTGAGGAAGACGACTTTATTCAGAAAGCCAGCTGACCAAGAAGATGGCAGACTAGTGTCTCCAATAAACCATCTTATCAGGGTCTGGATGCCAGTTTCTTTTATACGATCAGAGAGGGAGAGGCGGTTGAGGAAGTAAAGTAAAAAGACAATAGAGAGGGAGAGGTGGCAGAGAAGTAAAGTAAAAAGGGCCATCTGTCTTGCAAAATAGCTCCTTAAATGACCAGCCTCGGTGAGGAGATGTGTTCATTTCTTCTTTTCTGCAGCCATTTGCTGGTGGGCAGGGTCACATTGTCTGCCTGTGAGCTGAACAGTGATACTTCAGTTTAACATTCAGACAGAGGGGCAGGGTTCCCTGAGGCAGGCCATCATGTATGATTATAATAATGATTATAACAAAAGCAACAAAAAGCAAACGTTAAAGTCAAAGAAACAGATTGAACATGGAGTCCGATTTATCTCTTCCCTGTTACAATATATCACTTATATGTGGAATCTAAAATATGACACAAATGAACCTATCTATGAAATATAAACAGACTCACAGACATAGAAAACAGACTTGTGGTTGTCAAGGGGAGGTTGGAGGTGGGAGAGGGATGGAGTGGGAGGTTGGCGTTAGCAGATGTAACCTATTATACATGGAATGGATAAACAATAAGGTCCTACTGTATAGCACAGAGAGCTATATTCAGTATCCTATGATAAATTATAATGGAAAAGAATATAAAAAAGTATATATATATGTATAATTGAATCACTGCTGTACAGCAGAAATTAACACAACATTGTAAATCAACTATACTTAAAAAAAAAAGTATACCATAAGGGGGTGGAGGGAAAGGAGGTGAGTTCACAGGCAAATGGAGTTTTAAAGAACCTCTTGGATGACTGATTCTTGAACTCACCTCCCTCACTCTGATCTATATCCACATGGGTAATTGTTCCATGATACATTTTAGGAAGAATATTGACAACCACGCTAAGTGCCAAGGAGAAAAATTAGGATAGTGGGCACTTGACAATTCATAAAATGAAAACTAGAAGGAAATGTTTACCTTAAGGGGAAAAAAAAAAACAAAGACGAGAGGATTCATAAAACAGCATATCATGGTGGATCATAGCCTAATCTCTGGGCTCAAGGAGATCTGGGTTCAAACCTAGCTCTACCATCTCATACTTTGAGTTGTGGCCAGTTCGAAATAGAAGATACAGGATTAAATGGAAATTTAAGGAATCCAGAACCCAATTAGGGGCAAAAGGAGTAAGCTGCCACCTGAGTGGCGCTGCAGATTTCTAGCTATCCAAATCAGGTGGCTAAAACTTTGTAGCAAAAGGTGTGGCATTGGAATCTCCCATGAACCAAGTGACTATTAAAAAAAAGGTGAGGGGGGTTCCCTGTGTTGGTGGCTAAGGTAGAATCATCTGGGAAGCATGAAGCTCTCAAATCCTGAATCTTGGTCTTGAATCTCTGACTAAGCAAACATACCCTGATGGCCAAAGCCATCTTCTAACCTCAGCTCAGTCCACCTGATATGGTAAATCTGCTACCTTTATTTGAGTGACTTTTCAACCCTGGGGAGAATTTAGAATGATATAATGAAGCAAATAACCATCATAGTAATGCTTTTGTGTAAATTAAAACTAATCTCTTTGTAATGTTTAAGAGAATCTGCCATTTTAGGAAATCTGTCAGATCTACCTGGAGCAATTTATTTTGACTTGTAGTTTCAGGTAAAAAAGTATAAGAGAATTTCAGTAAGTGCATTAACAGTATTAAAATGTTTATGAGAACTCAAGGGTCAGCAGACTTCCAGGCTTAACTTATTATCTTCACCAGAGTCATTTAACCACCTAGTAGGATTTTGTTTGTTAGGATTATACTTATGCCTTGTCAGGCATTTGAAGGGCTTGACAAGTTCAAATGTGTTAAATATATGAGTATAGTTTTAAAAGCAGAATTAAATAAGTTTATAAATGAGATTGTTTAAAGTGAATTTAATCTTTTTGAATTGTGTTGACTATTAATCAGAGAACAAATGAAAGTAATTGCCCTTATTTTACACAGCAATTACGAGATTTATAAATAGCATAACTAGCAATATTCATGAACTGAACTTAACACTTTAAGAAAAACAAAAAGTGTAAGTTTAAAAATCAAATATTAAAAAGATGCAGATGTAGAGAACGGACTTAAGGACATGGGGTTGGGAGGGGGCAAAGGGGAAGCCGGAATGAAGTGAGAGAGTAGCATTGACATATATACACTACCAACTGTAAAATAGCTAGTAGGAAGTTGCTGCATAACATAGGGCTATAAACTTGATGATGGGTGATGACTTAGAGGGCCAGGATAGAGAGGGTGGGAGGGAGTCGCAGGAGGGAGGGAATAAGGGGATATATGTATAAATACAGCTGATTCACTTTGGTGTACCTCAAAAACTGGCATAAGAGTGTAAAGCAATTATATTCCAATAAAGAACTTAAAAAATCAAATATTAATATAAAACCCAACTAACTGTAGATAGTCCAAGAGTTCCCATAGGTCATTAACTAACTTAGATTGACATCCTCTTGGTATGTCTCCTTGTCACCTAGATAGCAGCCTCATCTATAAAATTCCTAATGTTTTTGTGAAGATTAAATGAGATGATGTATCTAAATCCTAATATTTAGTCCAGTATGTATCATAAAGTTTCACTTGACAGAGCATTTTACATATATGCATATATATATATATATATGTCCTCAAAAATATGAATTTAAATATGTGGATTCATTGTCAGCTGGAAGAGGAACCAAATGCATTCTGTAATGTCCTGGAGAATGAAGCTGGTAATTCCACGAAGATGAAGAGTAATACAGGTTTTCAGATTTTGGGTACTTACCTGTGTTCCAGGCAGTCTGCTAAGTGATTTACATACATTATTTTGTTGATTCCTCACAATATACTGGTATTACTTGGGTTTGATCAGAGAAGCAGAGTCACTGTAAGTAATAGAAGAGATTTATTCTAGAGATTAGACCTTACGAAGTCATGGGAGCTGGATAGTCTATGTATAGCTCTTGCTTCTGTATCTGGTGTTGGACCTAAAGTCAGCCTGGCCAGTAATTGGGAAGCGAAGATGGTTCTGAAGTTGGGGAGAGCGAGAAGGAGCTGAAATCCATACCTGTCTCTCATCAGAACTCATATTGGCCATGTTAGTCTCACATTGAAACCTTTGTTGGTCTCTAAACCTCCAACTTCAGTGATGCAGGGGACCTGCCGAAGAGCTGGCACACTTCACCATGGAACTGCACACAAAATTGGTCCAGGATTGTGAGATTCTGAGGGAGAATATCTGGCAGCAGCTGGAGGAACTGCAGGTCCAGTGGCTGCCTGGCATGAATGATGCAAACCAGAAGGTCTGTGATGATGCTGAGGAACTGCAAGAACACCGACCCTACACTCTTCTTCTTGCCTCACTCTACCCTCCAATTTCTCTTGTAGGGAACCCTAATCCGGAACCAACCGAGGAAGGGAATTTGGAGAATTTCAGTTCCAACTTAGCAAAGTTGATACAACGCTAAGGCACCACTGTCCTGTGAGCCCTAATTTACAGAGAAACAAACTGGTTTAGAAAGTTAAATAACTTGTGCAAGGGGACACACTTGGTAAGTGGGGGAGCTGGAACACAAACACAAAGGTGGTCTAGCCCAGAACCCGAGATCTTAACCACTGCCTTCTACTGCCTCTCCCTAATATTTGAAAATTAGAGGAAAGCAAGTTTTGACTCAATGGAAAGATGACCTGTTCAGCAGTATGAGTTCACCCACATTGCAACAAGCTGCCTTGCAAAGCAAAGGGTTCCCTGTCTCAGATGATGCTCAAACACAGGCTGGGTGGCCATCTGTTAGAGACATTACACAAGAGGGTGCTCACCGGGAGGGAGAAGGAACAGGGTGATTACTAAAGGCACTTTCGACCCCAAAATTCTATGTTTCTAGAACATACAGTTCAGAGCAACAGTCTAAACTCATCATGTATAAGGAACATAACAGAAGGGATGGAGAAGCAGAGGACAGAAGCCCTCAAGGGTGGGCAGGAAAGAGACTTGGCCAAGCTGTGCCCAATAGTACCAAAATCCACTGTGAGAAAAATAAAAATTACAGTCAACCCAAGAGCTGTTTGACACACAGGCTGCCACACAATCAGCTATACAGTGGTGATTATTTCCCCCATGAGTTGATTTGATTTCCCTGAATAGACAGGCTGTTTTTCTTATTGTGTAGACATGATCTTTAAAAGTCCAGTGAAAGATTGAAAATTCAGCACACCATGCATAGACATTTTAAAATGGAAATTTAATCAATTGAAGGCATGGCAAAAAGTTTGAAGCAAATATTCAAATATTTCAAAGAACTCCTTAGAAATGAATTTTCACATTTGAAGCTGTGCCAACATAAACACATAATAACGAACCTTATGTCTTGGTAACAGTTTAAAAAATTAAAGGAAAAAGGCAGTGACTAGTCCAACATTTCTGCAGCAGATGCATCCTGATGACATCTTTCCAAAGCAGATATTACAATAATTTTCTTCTTCTCCCCTCAAATTCTACACAAGCCAGTTAACCAACGACACAAATTGGAGGTCATGGAACACCTACACAGATATTAGATGACATTGACTTCTCACCAAGAAAAACCATAAATGAGTAAAGTTGACAGATGAACATTTAAAAATCTCAAACCCAATAGATGGAAATGCCAGGAGAAATGTTATTGTGATATGAGGATATCTCTCTCTACCCTCTCCCCCTGCTCTTCAACCAGGAGGCTGACCTGAATGGACCACATTAGTGGGCACCATTGCTCTCTGGCTTCCAATAGGAAGCAAATAAGCAGCACCAAAAAATCATAGGGCAGAAGGAGAGTGAAGTTATGGTACCCTGGCACTCTTCCACTCTTCTCACAGGGTCACCTTGGGTTAACTGGGTCCCTTGACACAAGATTGTGTTCTTTTCTTCTCCCTCTCTCTCTCTCTCTCTCTCTTTCTCTCTCTCACCCTCTCTCTCAATTCCTCACTCCATTGGGCCTAGAGGTGGTAAACAATCGCCACTGTTAATAGCCTCAGAGGACTACACTCTTCCTTGAGGTCTCCCTACTCCCTACCCCACATCTTTGTCAACAATTGGCTTATTGAACCCTCCTGAAATTCTCTTAATTAGAGAATGCCATTTTTTCAGCCTCTGTACCCTGGTAATGAATTGAATCTTGGACACAGAATTTTGGGTGAAGTAGTGTCATGTGCTCCCCCAGAACAAAGTAACACTAGGGCCTGGGGGCCATAACTCAACTAGAAAGGAATGCAGTTGGTTCCTGCTGTTATCTTTATGTGCCCATTAACTCTGAAGTCCCTCTCACATGGTTCCTGCATAAATCTGTTGCTATGTAACTCCTGCCTAACTCTGTAACTTAGCAACGGCCCAGAGGCCATAGAAGGGGAAGTACCCAATCAAGTTATATGCTCCTTTGCTTGTTACCTTATTTGGGAGACAAAAAAATTCCAATGTATAGGAGTTTAATGAAAGTATATAAGGGGGTGCACCGCTGAGTTCAGGGCTCAGCCTTTGGATATGAATCCACTGAGCCTGTGCCAGTACAATAAACATTGCTTCCTGCTTATAGCCTCGGTGTCCTGTCTGCCACTGCCGATTCCTGCTACAGTAGAAAAGAATAGCTTTATTGCTTTGCTAGGAAAAGGCAGCCACAGAGGGCTAATGCCCTCAAAACTGTGTGTCCCGACCTGCAAGGGGTAGTGAGGAGTTTTATAGTCATAGTTCAAAGAGGATGTGATCAGCTCATGGACATTCTTTTGATTGGTTGGTGGTGAGGGAAGTGGGCATCAGCATCATCAACCTTCTGGTTTTAACCGGTCTGGGATCTACATGCTTGTGGGCAGCATAGTTAATTTCTACCACCTGGTGAGGACTTCAGTATCTGCAAAACAGCTCAAAGATATTGTTATGTGTATCCCTTGAGGGGGAACCAGGACCCTGCCCCAAGGCTGTACCATTGTTTCCTGACTGCTCCTCCCTTGTCTCCGCATCTCCTCCCTCCCCTGATTAACATCTGTTTGAACCTGCCTTTTGGAACTCAGGGAAGGTCACGGAGACTAAATGAAGCCTATTTCTTGCAAACAAGAAATGGGAGACACAGAAAGGCTTTTGTGCCCAGGAGCCCCATAGGGTGCTGTTTGGTTTCACTGGGAACCTTGTTGATACACACTGAATAATTAAAATGCTAGTAATTGAGATCTTAACATCAAGACTATGTCCACTTCTTTTCAGAAAGTTAGGGCACAATTTTTTTTGAATTTCCACTGCTGAAAATGATAATAATGAGCAAGATGATTACACCTAGAGTTTAGTGTTGTTAATATTTGGGGTTCAGGAGCCAGAACGCCTGGGCTGAATCTCAGCTCTGATGCTTACTAGTTGTGTGAGTTTGAGTAAATCATCTAACCCAGTGAGTGATTCTCAACCTGGAGGCAGTTTTGCCCTTCAGGGGACACCTGGCAATGTCTGGAGATATTTTGGTTGTCACAGCTGAGGACAGGGGGTTGCTACAGGCATTTAGTCATGAGTATAGGTCAGGGATGCTGCTAAACATCCTACAATGCACAGGACAGCCTCCTATCACAAAGAAATACCTGGTCCAAAATGTCAATAGTGTAGAGTTTCAGAAACCCTGATGTAACAATTGTGTGCCTTAGTTTCCTAATCTATAAAATGGAGCTAATACTAACATATACCTTATAGGATTGTCTGAGGATTCAGTGAGCTAATGCATGTAAAGCACTTACAACAGTGCCCAGATTATAGTATATGCTTAATAAATGTAAAGTGACATCATCACCACCATCTTCATCATCATCATGCAGCTCTCCAAGAGCTCAAAGCACAAAGACAACTTGCTCAAAGACAGGCAGTTATGAAGTCATTATGAAAGATAACTAATTCCACCAAAATGTTGTGAAAGCAGAGATCCTGTCTGGCTTTATTCTACTGTATCCTTAGCACTTTTGTGTCTAGCATATATTTTATTTGTTGAATATTTTCAATATGGCCCCTGTTTGCTCATAAATAAGATAATGAATGTAATGTACCCAGTAGAATTCCTAGCATAGAGTAGGTGCTCAATGGTACTGGTGGCTGAAGTGGTTATAGCAGTTGTTATAACAATACATCTTCTGAGCCTGAAAACAAGAACCAGTGGGTATCTTTTTTCACTTTCTTGCTCAAATTTTTTTAATTTTGTTTATTAACTGTTCAAAAACTTAAAGCCAAAAAGAAACCCCTAGATAAGTTATATGATTTCTAAAATTGCAGAATGTATATTTATGTTATCCACCTATTTTTAAAATGTATTGATTTAGAATTATCTTAAGCAGCATTTTTTGAATCTTCATTTTTACCTTGCTTCAGCCCAACAAAAAGATTTGAGTTGGATTACCATTTTTAAAAAGTAAGCAAGGTGACCAGGGGAAAGGGAAAATGACAATAGGAAAAAAATAGATGAAGCAAGGAGTTATGTTAGAATTCCTCAAAATACCTTGTAAGAACCTGTCCACTTGCTAGAGGGGCCCAAATTTAGCAGATAAAGGCCAAGAGTGATAGTTGATCCCTCATATATGTCACAGGGCCATAAAATGAAAAAAACTACAGGAAAAGAATGTTTATTCTTAGCAATGAAACATGAGAGAAAGTTTTCCCTATATAGAGGACACTGAAATGAGATTAATCTCTTCAATGGTGTCTAGATAGGGAAGTCTATAGTTCATGGGGCTATTCTTTTTTTTTTTTTTAATTTATTATTTTTTTTTAATTTATTGGCTGCATTGGGTCTTCATTGCTGCACTCAGGCTTTCTGTAATTGCAGAGAGCGGGGGCTACTCTTCGTTGTGGAGAGCGGAGGCTACTCATCATAGCAGTGTGTGGGTTTCTTATTGCAGTGGCTTCTCTTGTTGTGGAGCACGGGCTCTAGGCGCCCAGGCTGCAGTAGCTGTGGCACATGGGTTTAGTTGCTCTGCGGCATGTGGAATCTTCCCAGACAAGGGCTCAAAGCCATGTCCCCTGTATTGGCAGGCAAATTCTTAACCACTGCATCAGCAGGGAAGCCTGAGCTATTCTTTATAATGTCCTGCAGTGTAGACCAAAGGTGTAGTGCTAAAGCACAATCCAGTAAAAGCAACTCTACAAGAGGCTAAAGTAACACAGTTCAGGTAGCCTCCCCTTGTCTTGGGCTAAGAGAGTGCTCTAAGGAATTGCCAGATAGGATGTCCTCAGGGCAGCCATCTTGGAGCAGTATTGTTCATGCACAGGCTCAGGTGGGGCCTGGGGAGTCTGTGGTCATACCTGGGCTGGATGATCTGCTGACAGCAGCTGCTGGAAACTGAAGGGCTTGATGATGTCAAAAATATTTCACCTATGTGAAGTATTTCACATTTATGAAGTATTCCTTTTTTTAAAATAAATTTATTTATTTATTGGCTGTGTTGGGTCTTCGTTGCTACGCACAGGCTTTTTCTAGTTGCAGCGAGTGGGGGCTACTCTTCGTTGGGGTGCGCGGGCTTATTGTGGTGGCTTCTCTTGCTGTAGATCAAGGGGCCTAGGTAGGCCTAGGTAGGTACGTGGGCTTGAGGAAGGAGACAGATGGGCTCCAGGCTAGGCATTTACAACTGGCCTCCCATTTACATTTCATGAGGCAGAGAAGAAGATGAGCTCCAGGCTGGACATTCATTACCAGCTCCCTGTTTACATTTCCTGAGGCAAGAGACAAACGGGCTCCGGGACTACATATTTATGACCAGACTCCTGTCTGTATTTCAATATGTGAACTTCGATATAAGCGAGAGCAACACGAATAGGGTAAATAACCGGACATTGGACACTTTTATGGCAGGGACAGAGAGGGGCTAAACCCTGTTAAGAGATCAAGAAGTCATAAACTCCCCATCCTTGAGACAAGGGAGACATTACAGATGCACAGAAAGGCTCCTTGGAGGTCAAAAAGGAGCGGGCACCACCCCATAATATGTCATGCTAAGGCTTTCCCATAGGCCTCTGGGCTGAAATCCATCTTGGAAAAAAGTTGCACATGCATGATGGGAAGCGTCCTAGGGCAGGGCAGGTGTGGAAAAAGAAACCAGATAATTCACCAAAGGTAAATAAAGACCCAGAAGAACTGCCCTACATAAATGTCTTAACCGCCCCTTTACTGCCCTCCTCCTCATTAGTGGGGATGCCCACAACCTTTCTCTCCAAGCCTGCATCTCTGCCTTGCTTCTGTCTTAACAAAACAAACTGTTTCTCTATGTGCTCTCCCACTTATTGTTATGCTATGCTTCTAAAAATATACTTTGTACCTGCTTTTACAGTTTTAGCCTCCATGAGAAATGCATTTTTCACTGGGGGCAAGAGCCAGGGAAAATAGCTTCTAGCCTCTAGCCCTTGTTGGTCTGGTGGCTGGGATTCCTGGATTTCATCCAGGCTACCCAGGTTCAATTTGCTGGGCAGGGAATTAAGATCTCACTTCACGCCGCTGCTCACTGCTCACTGCTGCCTCGCCAAGATCAGGCTTAGTAGTTGTGGCACACGGGCTTAGTTGCTCCGCGGCATGTGGGATCTTCCTGGACCAGGGATCGAACCTGTGTCCCCTGCATTGGCAGGCGGATGCTTAACCACTGCGCCACCATGGAAGTCCCAAGTATTTCTCATTCCTCAAGGTACTTTGAGGAATTCTAACGTAACTCCTTGCTTATTATTCTAAGGGTTTTAGAAATATAATCCATTAAATTCTCACAAAAACCACATGAAGGGAATACTAGTATTAAGTCCCTCATTTTACAGGTGAGCAGACTTAAGAGTTAAGGTAAGTACTTGCCCAAAGTTATAGAGTTAGTAAGTGACAGTACAAGGAACTGGACATGGCAGCCTGGTGCAGAGCCCACACGCATAAGGTCTGTATCCAGGTCCATCAAAAGAAGAACCCACCACCATTTCACCTCCAAGATCAAGTCCCACTTACCCCAAAGCATCACCACTGGCTTTAGTCCACCTCAATCTTTCATTCAATTGTTCATTTCAAGAAAATTTACCTACACTGCAGGGGCAGCAATGCAATTGTGTATCTTTATACAATAGTCCCTGCCTTCAAGAGGCACAATGAGATCTCCAGAAGGTTCAGAGACCACAGAATCTCAAAGCCTAAATGTCAAATTAGTGTCCCAGACAAGAAATTGGAGAGGGGAGACATAGGTGAGTGAGAGCTATTGCATGAGGGGTTCCACATAGAAGGTGGGGCTCCAGATGAGTGAAGAGAGAAGGAAAGAAGAAGAGAATAAGAAAGAAGGGCAGAGAGGACCACCTTGGCAGGAGGAAATATACTAGCAAAGGCTACCAAGATCATATGCAGCACAGTGCCAGGCATGTTCTAAATGCTTTACACGTATTAACATATTAATATTCACCATCACCCCATGAAGTAGGGATTATTATTATTCCCCTTTCATATGAAGAAACTAAGCACAGATAAGTTAAGCAACTTGACCAAGGTCACAAAGCTAATAAGAGGCAGTCTGTCTCCAGAGACAGTGCTCCTAATATGTAGGAGGAAAGTTTATGCTCTTTAGAAGGAAAGTTTCCTACAGTGGAACAGGGAGAGATAGGATGAAGTAAGTAAAAGCCAGGCGGTGGAGAGCCTTGGAGTCCAGATTAAGGAGTTGCTAATTATGGATGCTGTAAAGGATAGAAAGTCAAGAGTCAGGAGAGCTTCAGGTCAGGAGTTCACCAATGTGGATTCCCTCCTGTTGGGTCATAGGGTCAAGGGATCTGCACAATAAACCATCCCCCAAATTAGTGACTTAAAACAACAACCCTTCATTTGCTCACAGTTCTGCAGTCGGGCTGGAGAGCGGCAGAGATAACACATCTTTTCTCTGTGTGATATCATCTGGGGCAGGTCTTGCAGCTACACTGAGCTGGGAGCTGGGCTGGAGCTGGAACGTGGCTTCACTCACATGTCTGGTGCCTCAGCCTGGGTGGCGGGAGTGACTGGACCCTTGAGTTCTTCTCCACCTGACCTCTGTCTCTCTCCATGTGGTCGCTCATCATTCAAAGCCTGGTCCAAGTTTCTGTCCATAACAGCTGGTTTCCAAGACAGTGAAAGCTGAAGTTGCCAAGTCTCTTAAGGCCTAGGCTTGGAATTGGCACCATATCACTTCTGCCATATTCTATTGGCCAGTGCAAGTCCCAAGGTCAGCCCATTTTCAAGGGGAGGGAAATAGACCTCACTTCCTGATGGGAGGTGCAGCAAGCACGTGCGAGCTTGGGAGGAATTGCTGGCAGCCATGTTTGCAAGCAATCCACCTCAGAGACCGATGACACCAGGGGTCTCTGGTTTTGTTAGTCTTGTTCTCTCACTCTCTGATGCTCTGCCAATGACATTCTCTCCACGGATCCCTAAGTTCATTGAAGGACAGTATATCAACATCTCCTGTGCACTTAGGAAACCGAGCAGGACCCTGTGGCGCTCCTGGGCACAAGGGCCTTTCTGTGCCCCCCATCTGTTGATTACAGGAAATAGGCTTCATTCAGCCTCAGTAACCTTCCCTGCGTTCCAAAGGGCAGATCCAAACAGTTGCTAATTAGGGAAGGGAGGGGATGCAGAGATAAGGGCGGAGCAGTCAAGAAATAATAGTACAGCCTTAGGGCAGCGTCCTGGTTCCCCCTCAAGGGATACACATAACAATGTCTTTGAGCTCTTCTGCAGATACTGAAATCCCTACAGGGTGGGAGAAGTTAACTGTATCCTGCCCACAAGTGTGTAGACCCCAGACCAGTTGAAATGAGAAGGCTGATGATGCTGATGCCCACTTCCCTCACCACCAACCAATCAAAAGAATGTCCATGAGCTGACCACGCCCTCTTTGAACCATGACTATAAAACTTCTCACTACCCCTTGCCGGTCGAGACACACAGTTTTGAGGCCGTTAGCCCGCTGTGGCTGTGGTCCCCTCTGCCTGGCAAAGCAATAAAACTACTCTTTTTTACTTCATCCAAAACTCTTGTCTTCATGATTTAATTCGGTGTTGGGCCACAGAGCCTGGATTCAGCTTTACTTACTCTCAATGCAAAAAACTTCTGAGCTAAGGAGAGAGCATAGCCAGGTTGTCACCAGGGAAAATTATTTCCGATATCACAGCAATCCCATGGGAGAGCTGGGCTCAGGTCAGGAGAGCCAGAGCACCAAGCACACCACAGCTTAAGGGGCTGGTGCACTGTGAGAACACTGATTTGACTCTAGGGCACAGGTGGGCAAGACTACAGCCCTCTGGCAAAATCCTGCCACCAGCCCTTTTGGAGATAAAATTTTATAGGAGCACAGTCATGCTTGATCATTTACATATTATTTATGGCTGCTTTAGCAGTAAAACAGCAGGGTTGAGTAGTTGCAACAGTAACTACATGGCCCCTAACACCTAAAATGTATACTGTCTGGCTCATTACAGAAAAAATTTTGCAACCAAGTCACTGGGGAGAATATTTAGTAATGGTACTTTTTCTCATACTTAATTTTGTCACCAGAAATTACATCGACCCCAGGGTTTACAGTTTAACTGGCAGAAATAGGCAGTTCCTGGGCCATTCCATACAATTCCTTGAGGAGGCAAGAGAATGAAAAGCTTTCAGTAATAGAATTTTAAGGTGCAAATCTACATGATGCTTTTAAGTCAAATCAATTTGTGCCCTTAGCACGTTTAGAATCTATTGTCAAGCCTTCACTGGCTCACTCTCTACATGCAACCTTCATAGTCTCCCCAGGGAAGAGACTTCTAGTAGGTTTCCTATGCTCAGAGATTTTTTTTAAAAATCACTCAATAGGCAAATTGGTCATCCTCAGTGGATAATCACTGTACCAATTCACAGTCATGAGAACCCAACAGAGCTCTTAAACTCTGTTAACCTAGTAGTACTTGAACTTTCTGAAAAACTCAAGGTAATTATAGAGGCCTGCCCCTTTGCCTTCACTTGGTTGTGTACATGAAGGATTTTTTAAGAAAAATACCTAACTTTAAAAGAACGTTAGATAATGTGAAATTGTGTTACTTTATGAGAAATTATTTTGATGATGTTTTCATATGCAAAATACAACCAAAAGATGAAATTTAACATCCTGTTTCCTTGGAACCCTTGAAGTTCTGCTCCCATGCCTATCAAGAATATATTTTTGAACTTTTATGCTTAAAAAGTTCTCAAATACACATACCCACTGACTCAGCAATTCCAGTTCTCGAGTTTTCTCCCCAGTTCATGATATGGTATAGTTCAAGGTTATTTGTGGCAGAATTATTTGTAACAGCAGGAAATCATAAATAACCTAAATGTCCATTAATAAGGGACTGGTGTGAAAGTGGTAATAGATAAGACATGGGCAAATGGGCATGGCTGTGTACCAACAATTTATTTTAATTGTAGTAGAGCCACGTGATGAATTAAAAGGAATGAGAAATCTTTGGAATCTTATACAGAACAAATTCCAGGATTATTGCTAAGTGAAAAAAGCAAAGTGCAGAAAAGTATGTATTGTATCATTTGTGAAAAAAAAATGGGAGGGAGAGAATAGATAGAATTTGCTTGTGTGTGCATTAAATATCTCTGGGAGGACACATATAAGAAATTGATAATATTATCTGTCTTCGGGGGGGTGATTGTCAGTCAGGGTCCAGTCTGAGAAACCACTTTAGGGATTTTATTCAGAGGAAATTTAATACAGGAAACAGGTTACACAGGTGAAAAAAAAGAGTTAAGATGCTAAATAGGAGACTCTAAGGTAACCCAGAAGTTATTCATAGCAAAAAATGTCTACTATTCATGAGGCTGAAGAGAATCAGGGAGGAAGTGGTGTTACCAGATCTGAGAAGCTGGGCTAATGCAGCAGTAGTAGAACCACAGTGGGGGCTGCCCAAAGGGAGATGGGACCACAGAGGGTGAGGCTGACTCTGACCACAGTGTGGGAACCAAAGCCAAAAAGAAGTTGCAGCAACTACAGGAAGTCCTACTCAAGCACGAGGGGAGAGAAAAACACATTGGCCCTGCCCTCCTGCCACCCTCCAGTCTTTACCAGGGCCCCTCCTCCCATTGCCCGAAGCTACCCACAAGCCATCAGGCAAGGGAGTCTGGGAAATGTATTTTCCTGCAGTACAGAGCAGAGCTGACAAAGGGCAGTGAATGGATTTGTGAAGCAGGTAAATAACCAGCCCAGAAGGAAATGTGCTGACCTGGGAGACAGCAATAACAGGGAGAATGTCAACGTTTACCCTCTTATGCTTTCTGATTTTTGAACCTGTGAATATACTGCCTATCAAAATGAGTAAAACTAAAATAAAAATAATAAATTACATAAAGGCATAACGGAGTGCTTGTTTTTTATTAGAAGATGAAATTTCAAGCTAAAAATAACTAAATAATCACTATCAAGGGAATGATGACAATATAGTGCATATGTACAGTAAAATACCATGCAGCTATTCAAAAGAATGAATTACAGAATACCTTTGAAGGACACACAAGAAAGTGCTATCAGTTGATGTCCAAGGGGAGATAGGCTGGGTGGTTGTGGGACAGGTAAGAAGACTGGGAAACAAGTAAAGCACATAGGGAAAACATCGTATATCCTTTTGCACCTTCTGATTTTGGCACCACATATATGTATTACCTATTCAAACCAGAAATCAAAAAATTTTTAATTGTGGTAAAATACGCATAACATAAAATTGGTCATCTTAACCATTTTTAAGTGTGCAGTTCAGTAGTGTTAATGTATTTACATTGTTGCACTCCAGAAAATTTTCATCTTGCAAATCTGAAACTCTGTACCCGTTAAACAACAACGACCCCCACTTGCCCCCCCCCCAGCTCCTGGCAACCAACACTCTACTTTGTGTCTATGAATTTGACTGCCCTAAGTACTTCATGTAAATGGTAACGAACTTGTCCTCACAGCATATTTGTTCTTTTGTGACTAGCTTGTTTCCCCTAACATAACATCCTCAAGGTTCATCCATGTTGTAGCATACATCAGAATTTCCTTCCTGTTTGAGACTGAATAATATCCCGTTGTTTATAGATACCACATTTATTTCCCCATTTAGCTGTCATAATGCTCTACCTTTTGACTTCTACTTTTGGGCTTTTAGAAATTAAGATTTTTTTAAAAAGAAAATTTATGCTTAAAAAGCCATTCTTCTCCTATTGGAAATACTTTCACTTAGGAAGGTGGGGCTCTTTCTATGGCATGTGATGACCCAAGTGACTTCTCTGCAACAGACAGCCACAGCAGCTGCCACCCTCCCCCAACAAACTCAGGTCACAGCAAGTTTCTAATATCTTTCCAAGAAAGGTCTTTAGTCGAAATACTCTATGGAAAGAACTCACCAAAAAACAAAGTGTTTCAGAGTTATTAAATAATAGCCACTCTTACTGAATCTTATTGTGCAATCCTGAAAGTGTGAAATGCAATGATAAAGCATATAATAATAAAAACATAAAAACACTAACGTCGAACTCCTAATCTCTAGACTGATGAAGACTATTAAACTATTTCAGCAAAAACAGATTTTCTTGATTTCTATTTATTCCCTCCATGTGGGAGCATTCACCAACTTGTTTATTCTCTTAACCCTCCACCTTCTGGAGGTGGACATTTCTTCCTTTATTTTTATTAGAGTGAACAGATGACAAAAAAATTACATTAACTTGTAGTTTCAGTCAAAATTTTTTAAGGATTCTTTTCACAATTCCAAAACAGCCACTTGAAAAATGAAAAATAAAATCAAAGGCTCTCTTACATTTAACGTCAAACATTTTAATGATGAATATTTTTTAAAAGACAGATAACAAAACGATATGTAAAGCATGATTCCAATTTCTGTGCATGATTCTTCATGCACAGAAGAAAGTGCTTCCAGATGAGAAACGGAAATCCTCAGATAGATGGAAAAAAGAGAGCACTAAAGACAGACATGATCTGGACAATGGGTTGGGTTTTAATATTAACACGAGTATAAGAGAAGAAGGCTTGACAGAAGTTGAAAGATCTAGGTCCTTGATTGCACTGAGGAGTCCCTAATTTAACCCACCCAAGTGCCACCTATCTCTGGATTTCCTCTTAATGGGAAAATACAATTTTCTGGATGGTTTAAACCAACTCTGATTGTGTTTTCTGCTTCATTCTAGTCTCACTTGATATGATCTCCTTAATTTTACGTGCTGTCATCCTCTTGCATTTTACTTCCATTATATTTTAATATCCCCTTAGTTATCATTAAAAATATGTACTAATTTCTTATTTAGATTTATTTATACTTTTACCAATTTCTTTGTTCTCATGCTTTCCATCGGAATTCTTGTTTCTTTGTTCAAATCTTTCTTCCTCATGAAACTACTTTGCTTCTTTTCTCAGCAATGATTTGCTAGTGGTAAATTTGTTGGTCTTTGCCTGTAAATGTTTTTATTTAGTGCTCTTGATTGAATGATGGTTTAATATCATAATGAATTCCTTTGACTCACATGAGGCAAGGAATTGGAATTGTCCTGTTCCACATAAATCCAGGTCCTTGAAGGGATGAACCATTAGTAAAAGATGGAAAAGGAAAAAACCCACCTGCTGGCACAAACTGACAATGAAGAATCTTTCTTTCTTTCTTTACTTGGCCTCTGAGTAGAAAAAAATGTCTCCCCTAAAAAAAGGTATAACCATGTGATTTGTCATGGTCCAGGAATACCTAAAATGAAAAGTTAACATAAAAATTCTTCCCAATCTTGCACCTCTATGTTCATAGCAGCACTAGTCACAGTAGCCAGGACATGGAAACAACCTAAATGTCCATTGACAGATGAATGGATAAAGAAGATGTGGTACACATATATACAATGGAATATTACTCAGGCATAAGAAGGAATGAAATGGAGCTATATGTAATGAGGTGGATAGACCTAGAGTCTGTTATACAGAGCAAAGTAAGCCAGAAAGAGAAAAACAAATACTGTATGCTAACTCATACATATGGAATCTAAAAAAAATGGTACTGATGAGCCCAGTGACAGGGCAAGAATAAAGATGCAGATGCAGAGAATGGACTTGAGAACATGGTGGGGGGGCGAAGGGGAATCTGGGATGAAGTGAGAGAGTAGCACTGACATATATACACTACCAAATGTAAAAGAGTTAGCTGGTGGGAAGTTGCTGTATAACAAAGGGAGATCAACTCGGTGATGGGTGATGCATTAGAGGGCCAGGACACGGAGGGTGGGAGGGAGTTGCCGGAGGGAGGGCATATGAGGATATATGTATAAATACAGCTGATTCACTTTGGTGTACCTCAAAAGCTGGTACAGGAGTGTAAAGCAATTATATTCTAATAAAGAACTAAAAAAAAAATGCTTTGGAGGCCTATATCCCAAGTCTGAGTTGGACGGGATTGTACAGATAAAGCTCCACTAATGTGGAGTTTAAATTTCAAACTACAAGACATGAGAGAAAGATTCCACTGAGTAAAAGTGGGCACATAAACAGCAGATCTGTATCCCGAATGTACTTCAGACACTAGAATAACCCAATGCAGAGGATAAAATAAGTATGTTTAAAATGCTTAATAAGTATGTTTAAAATAAAGCCAGAACTGTAATCCATTAAAACAAGTCACTATTTAAAATATAACAAAAAGATCTGAACCAGACTAATCTGGAAATTAAAGATACAATTATTGAAATTTAAAACTCAATGGACTTTTAAATTAGATGTAACATTGCTGAAGAGAATTACTAAACTCTCTGGCAAATATATCTGAAGAATTTACTCAAAACGCAACACAGCAAGATAAAAAAGATGGAATATATGAATTATGGAGTATATGAAAAAGCAGTTATGAGATATCAAGGATAGGATTAGATAGTCAAATATATCTTTAAAAGGAACTCCCCAAGGAGATAATAGAAAGATTGTGGGGCTAGGAGGGTGATGGAAAATCAATATTTTAAGACATAATGGCTGACAATTTTTTTTCTGTATTCATTAAAGTCATAAACCTCAGTTTTAAAAAGTACATCCACATCAAGCAGGAAAAATAAAAAATAAACCCGAACCTAGACACATTGTAAAGAAACATCAAAATACCAAACTTTGGTATTTACCAAAGTAAAATAGATCTTAAAAGCCATCAGTGAGAAATAACAGAGCACTTTAAAAAACAACAATGACAATTAAACTGAGAAGAGATATTGCAATGGCAACATTACAGGCCAGAAGATAATAGAATAACATCTTCACGGGGCTGAGAGACGATAACTATGAGGTTGGAATTCAATACCCAACTAAACCATCATTTAATCAAGACATTTTCAGACATGCTGAGAGAGTTTACTACAAACAGATCCTTGCTGAAAATGAAGCAAAAGAAAAAAAATGCTATCAGAGATGAAAAAGGACATTTCATAATGATAAAAGGGTCAATTCATCAGGAAGACATACATCCTAAATGGATAAGCACCAAACATCAGAGCTTCAAAAGAGATGAAGCAAAACCTGAGGAAATTTTAAAGAGAAATAGACAAATCTACAGTTAGTGTTCAAGATTTCAACACTTCTTTCTCAATAATCATTAATAGATTAAGCAGACAGAAAATTGATAAGGATATAGAAGACTTAAATGTCATCGACCAACTTGACAAAATTGACATTTATAGAACACTCTACCCAATGACAACAGAATATGCATTCCTTTCAAGTGCACCTGGAAGAGTCATCAAGACAGGTCATAGGCAATACCATAAAAACGTGTCAATAAATTTAAATGGATTGGAAGCATAGTGTTTTCCTGTGACCACAATGGAATAAAATTAGAAATCAGTAATAAAAAGATAATTTTAAAATTTCCCCAATATTTGGATGTTAAAAAAAAACATGCTTTTAAGAAATCCATGGTTCAAAGAAGAAATTTTTAAGCATTCAAAATGAATAAAAGGAAAAATATCAAATTTATGGGATACTGGCCATTTGCAACCACGTGGGTGGACCTAGAGAGTATTATGCTAAGTGAAACAAGTCAGGGAAAGACAAATAGTGTGCTATCACTTATATGTGGAATATAAAAAATAAAACAAACGAATGTCTATAACAAAACAGAAACAGACTCACAGATACACAAAACAAATTAGTGGATACCGGTGGGGAAAGGGAAGTGGGAGGGGCAAGATGGGGATAGAGGATTAAGAAATGCAAACTACTACATACAAAATAGATAAGCAACACAAATATATTGTACAGCACAGGAAATTATAGCCATTATTCTGTAAGAACTTTAAATGGAATATAATTTATAAAAACACCAAATTACTATGTTATACAGCTGAAACGAATATAATATTGTTAATTAACTATATTTCAATAAAGAAAAAAAATGTGTGGGATACTGTTAAAGCATTGCTTAGAGAAAAATCGATAGGTATAAATGCTTATTTTAGGAAAAAGAAGGGTTCAGAGTCAATTAGCTACGTTTCCACCATAAGAAGCTAGAAAAAGAAGAGCAAAGTAAATGCAAAGAAATGAAGAAATGCTAAAGATAAGAATAGAGATCACTATCAATAAACAATTGGAAATTGAAATGTTAAAACAATACAATTTACAAATAGCAACAAAGAAATGAGGTAAATTTAACAAAATGTGCAAAACTTCTGCACTGAAAATTGTAAAACATGATCGTGAGAAATTAAAGAAGACATAAATAAATGGAACGAGATAAAAATGATTATGGTTTGGAACATTCAATACTGTTAAGATGTAAATTCTCCCCAAATTGATCTAGCCATTCAACGCATTCTCAATTAAAATTCTAGCAGGCTCTTTATTAGGAACTGATAAACGATTATAAAACTTATATGAAAATGTAAGAGGACCAAGAGTGTCCAAAAAAATTTTGGATAAGAAGAACAAATTTGGAGGTCTTACAGGACTTATGATAAAGTTACAGTCATCAAAACAGTGAGATATTGACAATGATATATAGATGAATGAAACAGAATATGGAGTCCAGAAATAGACCCACACATGTGATCAACTGATCTTTGGAAAAGATGACAAAGTATTCCCTGGAACAACTGGGTATCCATATTTTGAAAAATGAACCTTAGTGCTCACCACATAAAAAGAATTAAATGGATGATGGATCTAAATGTGAAAGTTAAACTATAAAACTTATGGAATAGAACATAAGAGGGAATTCCCTGGCAGTCCAGTGGTTAGGACTCCGTGCTTCCACTGCCGGGGGGCCGGGGTTCGATCCCTCCCAGGTTGGATCCTTGGTTAGTGAACTAAGATCTCACAAGCCTCACAGTCCGACTGGGAAAAAACAAAACAAAACAAACCGTAAGAGAACATTTGTGTACCCTGGGGTAGGATGGGAAAGATGTCTTAAGACACAAAAGCACTAACCAAAGAAATAAAATAAAATAAAATTGATAAATTGGACTTCATCAAAACTTAAAAATTTTGCTATTTGAAACACATCTTTAAGAAAATAAAAACTCAAGCCGCAAACTAGGGGAAAATATTCATGATTCATATATCTGACAAAGGACTTGTAGCCAGAACATATAAGGAACCCTTAGACCTCAATTGTAAGACGAAAAACAGACCACATTTTAAAATGGGCAAAATATTTAAATAGATGAGGAATTCAACTCCTAGGCATTTATACAAGGGAAGGAATACTTCCATACAATGCCTTATACATGAATGTATGCAGTGACTCTATTCATAACAGCCAAATAATGTAAACAACAGAAATGTCCATTAACAGGGTAACAGATAAGCAAATTGTGATATATCCATGCCATGGAATACTACTCAGGAATAAAAAGGATGAACTGCTGATACATACAATAGCATAGATGAATCTCAAAATTCTTAGACTGAGTGAAAATAACCAGACACAAGAGAGTACAATTCTGTACAATTCCATTAACGTAAAATTCTAGAACTGTGAAATCTAATCTATACTGACAGGAAACAGATCAATGGTTGCCTAGAGCTGAGAGTGAGAGGGGGATTAACTAGAAAGAGGCACAAGGGAACTTTTGGAGGGGGATGGAAATAGTCTATATCCTGACTGTGCTGGTGTTTACTGGTTACATGAATGTAAATCAGTAACAATTGTCAAAGCTCATCAAATTATACACTTAAAATAGGTACGTGTTATGGTAAATTACAACTCAACAAAGCTGATTTTTTAAAAAAAAAAAACAGATGATTTGTGGTGGGTTTGCCATTTGTAGGCTTAGCGAAGCTGAACTGTATTTCCCAGTATTCCCCTTCCTGTATGTTTCCAGTTAGAATAGCCCAGGAGAGAGGTTCTTGGGTCAGATTTGGAGGGCAGAAGTGAAACGGCAGCCATTTTGTAATTCACACATGTCACTTGTCTTCTGGATCATCTTGTTGGTGTGAGGCAGTGACATC
This sequence comes from Hippopotamus amphibius kiboko, assembly GCF_030028045.1. NCBI lineage: Eukaryota > Metazoa > Chordata > Mammalia > Artiodactyla > Hippopotamidae > Hippopotamus > Hippopotamus amphibius. The sequence goes on along the minus strand of NC_080203.1, from coordinate 97,052,467 downwards.
AAGGTCAACAGCAACAACAACTAACGTGGGTTTCAGTCTGTCCTCATAGGCTCCAGCTTGTGTTTGTGGTTTCATCTTGCTCTCCCCTGCTTTTCATCCGTCTTCCCTTGCTGCTTGCTTGCCCTGTGAACTTGAATTTCCAGCATGAGATGTGAAGACAACAACCTTACAGAGTCTATTTTACCAGCTCCTATGATTACATAATGTTAAATCCCTGTAACAAATCCATACATGTAAGTATATTCATTCCCCGTGGTTCTGCTTCTCTGACTGAACCTTGACTGATAACGCCTCTTTAGAAAAGAAAAAAAAAAACCTCACTCAGCCACTGTGTCATTGTTATTATGTATAATATGTTCCAAAGGAAAAAAAAATATGTAGTACCACTATAAATCTATATTATAGAAAAAGGAAAATAAATGAACTATCCACAAGCTGGTTACTACTAGAATCATTATTTAATTTCTACTTTAACTCTTCCCCCCCCAAAAAAATATATGAATTGGTTAACAAAAAGAGACAAATGCAATAATGGGGAAAACACTTGAAAAAAAGGGGGGACCACAACTATTTCAATAATAAGGGCCCCATAGGATGGAAGAGAGGGATCTGAGCTCCCTAATAACTAAGAACCAGAGAGAAAGAAAACAAAAATATATGGCTAATATATATAAACTTACACACATTAAAATAAGGAAAAAAATACTCATAACTCTTTTACTCCATCAAGGTCAAGAACTGACACAGGTTGCAGAACACTCTTTGACGTAAATAGCAGAAATATTTTTTTGGATTTGTTTCCTAAGGGAAAGGATACAAAAGGAAAAATAAACAAATGGGGCCTAATTAAACTTAAAAGCTTTTGCACAGCAAAGGAAACCATCAATAAAACAAAAGACAACCTACTAAATGGGAGAAAATATTTGAAAAAGATATCACTGACAAGGGGTTAATATCCAAAATATATAAACAGCTCAACATCAAAAAAGCAAACAACCCCATTAAAAGATAGACAGAAGGCTTGAAAAGACATTTTCCAAAGAAGACACACAGATGGCCAACAGGCACAAGAAAATATGTTTAACATCATTAATCATCACAGAAATGCAAATCAAAACCACAATGAGATATCACTTCATACCTGCCAGAATGGCTATCATCAAAAAGACCACAAATAACAAATGTAGGCAAGGATGTGGAGATATGGTAGTCTCCTGCACTGTTGGTGGGAATGTAAGTTGGTGCAGCCACTGTGGAAAACAGTATGGAGGTTCCTCAAAAAACTGAAAATAGAACTACCATATGGCAAATTCTATCAAACATTTAGAGAAGAGCTAACACCTATCCTTCTCAAACTCTTCCAAAATAGAGCAGAAGGAGGAACACTCCCAAACTCATTCTACGAGGCCTCCATCACCCTGATACCAAAACCAGGCAAAGATGTCACAAAAAAAAGAACATTACAGGCCAATATCCCTGATGAATATAGATGCAAAAATTCTCAACAAAATACTAGCTAACAGAAACCAACAGCACATTAAAAAGATCATACACCATGATCAAGTGGGGTTTATCCCTGGGATGCAAGGATTCTTCAATATGTGCAAATCAATCAATGTGATACATCATATTAACTAATTGAAGGATAAAAACCATATGATAATCTCAATAGACACAGAAAAAGCTTATGACAAAATTCAACATCCATTTATGATAAAAACTCTCCAGAAAATGGGCATAGAAGGAAATTACCTCAACATAATAAAAGCCATATATGACAAACCAACAGCCAACATCATTCTAAATGGTGAAAAACTGAAAGAATTTCCTCAAGAACAGGAACAAGACAAGGGTGCCCACTCTCACCATTATTATTCAGCATAGTTTTGGAAGTGTTAGCCACAGCAATCAGAGAAGAAAATGAAATAAAAGGAATCCAAATTGAAAAAGAAGAAGTAAAATCGTCACTCTTTGCAAATGACATGATATTATACATAGAAAACCCTAAAGATTCTACCAGAAAACTGCTAACATGAATCGATGAATTTAGTAAAGTAGCAGGATACAAAATTAATGCACAGAAATCTCTTGCATTCCTATACACTAACAACGAAAAAGCAGAAAGAGAAACTAAGGAAACACTCCCATTCACCATTGCAACCAAAAGAATAAAATACCTAGGAATAAACCTGCCTAAGGAGGCAAAAGACCTGTATGCAGAAAACTATAAGACACTGATGAAAGAAATCAAAGACAATACAAACAGATGGAGGGACATACCATGTTCTTGGATTGGAAGAATCAACATTGTGAAAATGAGTGTACTTCCCAAAGCAATTTACAGATTCAATGCAATATGTATCAAATTACCAATGGCATTTTTCACAGAACTAGAACAAGAAATCTTACGATTTGTATGGAAATGCAAAAGACCCCAAATAGCCAAAGCAACCTGGAGAAGGAAAGATGGAGTTGGTGGAATCAGGTTCCCTGACTTCAAACTATACTACAAGGGCACAGTGATCAAGACAGTATGGGACTGGCACAAAAATAGAAAGGAAGATCAATGGAACAGTATAGAGAGCCCAGAGATAAATCCATACACATATGGGCACCTTTTTTTTGACAAAGCAGGAAAGAATATACAATGGAAAAAAGACAGCCTCTTCAAGAAGTGGTGCTGGGAAAATTGGACAGCTACATGTAAAAGAATGAAATGAGAACACTTCCTAACACCATACACAAAAATAAACTCCAAATGGATTCAAGACCTAAATGTAAGGCCAGACACTATAAAACTCCTAGAGGAAAACATAGGCAGAACACTCTATGACATCCATCAAAGCAAGATTCTTTTTGACCCACCTCCTAGAATCATGGGAATAAAATAAAAAATAAACAAATGGGACCTCATGAAACTTAAAAGCTTTTGCATAGCAAAAGAAACCATAAACAAGATAAGACAACCTTCAGAATGGGAGAAAATACTTGCCAATGAAGCAACTGACAAAGGATTAACCTCCAAAATATACAAGCAGCTCGTGCAGCTTAATACCAAAAAACGAAATAACCCAATCCACAAATGGGCAGAAGACCTAAATAGACATTTCTCCAAAGAAGACATACAGATGGCCAACAAACACATGAAAAGATGCTCAACATCACTAATCATTAGAGAAATGCAAGTCAAAGCCACAATGAGGTATCACCTCACACAGGTCAGAATGGCCATCATCAAAATATCTAGAAACAATAAATGCTGGACAGGGTGCAGAGAAAATGGAACCCTTCTACCCTATTGGTGGGAATATAAATTGATACAGCCACTATGGAAAACAGTATGGAGTTTCCTTAAAAAACTACAAATAGAACTACCATATGACCCAGCAATTCCACTCCTGGGCATATACCCTGAGAAAACCATAATCCAAAAAGAAACATGCACCACAATGTTCATTGCAGCCCTATTTACAATAGCTAGGACAAGGAAGCAACCTAAATGCCCATTGACAGATGAATAGATTAAGAAGATGTGGTATATATGTACAATGGAATATTACTCAGCCATAAAATGGAATGAAATTGAGTTATTTGTAGTGAAATGGATGGACCTAGGGTCTGTCATACAGAGCGAAGTAAGCCGGAAAGAGAAAAACAAACTAACTCATATATACGGAATCTAAAAAAAAAATGGTACTGATGAACTCAGTGACAGGGCAAGAATAAAGATGCAGATGTAGAGAACGGACTTGAGGACATGAGGGGGAGGGCAAGGGGGAAGCTGGGACATAGTGAGAGAGTAGCATAGACATATATACGCTACCAAATGTAAAAGAGTTAGCTAGTTGGAAGCTGCTGCATAACACAGGGAGATCAACTTGAAGATGTGTGATGACTTAGAGGGCTGGGATTGGGGGGTTGGAGGGAGTCACGGAAGGGAGGGGACATGTGGATATATGTATAAATACAGCTGATTCACTTTGTTGTCCAGCAAAAACTGGCACAACAGTGTAAAGCAATTATACTCCAATAAAGAGCTGAAAAAAAAAGAAAAGAACTAACATATGATCCAGCAATCCCACTCCTGGGCATATACTGGAAGAAAATGAAAACACTAATTTGAAAAGATATATGCACCCTGGTGTTCATAGCAGTGTTATTTACAATAGCCAACAAATGGAAGCAATCTAAGTGCCCATCAACAGATGAATGGATAAAGAAGATGTGGTATATATACACAATGAAATACTACTCAGCCATAAAAGAGAATGAAATTTTGCCATTTGCAGCAACATGGATGGACACAGAGGGTATTATACTAAGTGAAATAAGTCAGACAGAGAAAGACAAATACTGTATGACATCACTTATATGTGGAATCTAGACAATACAACAAACTAGTGAATACAACAAAAAAGAAACAGACCCCCAGGTGTAGAGAAGAAACTAGTGGTTACCAGTGGGGAGAGAGAAGTGGGAAGAGCCCGATAGGGGTAGGAGATTAAGAGGTACAAACTATTATCTATAAAAATAAACAAGCTACAAGGATATATTGTACAACTATATATATATATATATATATATATATATATATATATAGTTGGGAATATAGCCAATATTTTATAATAACTATAAAAGAAATATAACCTTTAAAAATTGTGAATCATTATGTTGTACACCTGAAACTTATATAATATTGTACATCAACTGTACCTCGATTTCTTAAAAAAGAAGAGGAAAAAAAAAGAACTGAAACAGATTTCAGCCCGCCCTTGTGGGTTCAATGTTGTCCTTGATCTTCCTCCACTTGACATCCATTTTCCCTTCCCCATTGTTTGCCCCTGGACTTCAAGCTCCAGCATCAGTTGGGAAGACAGCAGCCTTAAAGCTTTTACAATTGTGTAAGGTCAAATCTCTGTAACAAATACTCATTTCCCAATGGTTCTGCTCCTCTCTGATTGAACCTTGACTGTTACACGAAGCATTATAAATACCTCCTTAAAATTTAAGAATAAGGAAAAAAAATCCCCATTATCACCATTGTATTTAATATTGTGTTAGTGATTCTTGCCAGTGAACTAAGAAAAGAAAAATAATTAAAATGTATTAGAAACAAAACTGTTGTCAGTTGCAGATGACATGATTATCTCTATGGAATTAATAAACTATCAGAACTAATGAGATTGTTCAACAAATTTGTTGAGTATAAATTTCAAATATAAAACCAATTGCCTCCTTCTATACCATCATCAAAAAATTATAAAATGTAATTTTAAAAAAGATAACACTTAAGATAGCAATAGAAGCTAAGTTTCTTTGAAATAAATCTAACAGATTCAGAGCACATTTATAAAGGAAAATTACACAATTGTCATGAGAGATATGAAAGATGACAAGTAAATGAGAAGATACACTTTACTCTTAGATGGAAATTCTCAATATTATAAAGGTATAAAGTATGCCCACATTGACCTATAAATTCAATGTGATTTCAATCAAAATCTCAATAGGATCTTTCATGGAACTGGACAATGTCAAGTTAAAATTCATAAGACAGATACAGGACCAAAAATAGCCAAGGAAATCTTAAAGAGAAGAGAAAATTTGTCTTTCAGATGTTAAAACCTATTATGAAGCTATAGTAATTAAAAAGTATTGTTATTGATGCAAATATAAATTCATCTGCCATGAGCTGGTGAATATAGAGTGCAGAAACAGGCCCACGTATAGTTTCCAATTTGATATTTGACAAAAGTGATATTATAAATAAGTCTGGAAAGGACGAACTACTCATTAAATGGTGCTGGAACAATTTGTTAAAGAAGGCAGAAAAAATTTTAAGCACTGTAGTCATACCTCACTCCATACAAAAGAAACAATCTCAGCTGATTAAAGACCTAAATGTGAAAAGTAAAACTGAAATAACATGAGACCATGTTAAAAAATTTAAACTTCTGTCTGAAAAAGATACGAAAACAAAGTGACAAATCCATCTGTATCATTTTTCTTTTTAATGTTTTCACCTTTTAAATATACAGACTCACATATTTATGAGCAAATGATAATGATATGTGGGACTTGCTTCAAGACAACCCGGGAAGCAAGAGGAGGAATTGAGGGGGATGGAGGTAAGGCTGGGGAGCAGGTTGGGTGTAAATCAAATAAGATTGGCCACGAGCTGATGATTGTTAAAGCTAGCTGATGGGTACATGGGGGTACACTATTTTCTCCAATTTTGTATGTGTTTGAAATTCTCCATTAAAAGAAGTTTTAAAAGCATAGGAAAAAAGAGATGATATTTAAAAACAAAGTCAAGACACAGACTGGGAGAAGACTTTTGTAATCCATATAACTAACGAAGAGTTGGTAATATTAACTTATAAACAACACCACCATATCAATAAAAAAATGACAACCCATTATAACAATAGCCAGACAAAGAAAGACAAATATCATATCACTTATATGTGGAATCGAAAAAAATGGTACAAATGAATTTATTTACACAACAGAAATAGACTCACAGACAGAAAACAAAGGTATGGCTACCAAAGGGAAAGGTGGGGGAGAGGGATAAATTAGGAGTTTGGGATTAATATACACACACTACTATATAAAAAATAGATAGGGACTTCCCTGGTGGTCCAGTGGCTAACACTCTGCACTCCCAACGCAGGGAGCCCAGGTTTGATCCTTGGTCAGGGAACTAGATCCCACATGCATGGTGCAACTAAAGATCCAGCATGCCGCAATGAAAATCCTGCCTGCTGCAACTAAGACCAGGTGCAGCCTAAATAAATAAATAAAAATTTTTTAAAAAGTAGATAAACAACAAGGACCTCCTGGATACCACAGGGAACTCTACTCAGTATTTTGTAATAACCTATATGAGAAAAGAATCTGAAAAAGAATATATATATATAATTGAATCACTTTGCTGTACTCTTGAAACTAATACAGCATTTGTATGATAGTTGATTTACTCAACTATACTTCAAAAAAATTCAATGGCCAAAAAGTTTGAATACGCAATTCACAGAGGAAGAAACCCAAGTGGGCAATAAACATATGAAATGCGTTAAAAGATCAACTGCTTTTATAATCAGGAAAATGTGAATTACATATCTTTTCACATATAGCAGATTGGCAAAAATTTAACATGTCTAAAAGTCTGAAAACACTAAGCAATAGTGAGGATCTGGAGCTATAAGAGCCTTCCCATGAGTAATTTGGAGAGCAGGTTGACGATATGTAACAAACTTGGTTATGTGTCTACCCAACAAGTCAAGATTCCACATGTCAGTATCCACCCTGGAACAACTCTTCCACATGTGCCCAAGTAAACATGTATATGTGTTTATTGCAACACTGCAATTGTGGGGAAAAGTGGAAATAAGTTTCACTTAGATCAGTTTAGGGACTGATAAATAAATAGCTGATGTCAGTCACTTTTCAGTGGATTTATATGTGTATGAGAACATTGCACACCCACTTGAGGATACTGATTTTTTTAGGAATGGAAAGGAGGGGAAGGGAGCAGGATAAAGCCTTAGCTAAAGTAGAATCTTATTCTGTTTTATTTTATTTCATTTTCTTTTATGAGAATAAAGTCACCAAGGCCAATGTTAATGTTTGTTCTTTTATGGTTAAGGGTATATAAGTGTTGATTATTCTGTCTCTTTGTATGTTTTTAATGTTCTGTAATAAAATATTTTAAAACCAACAAATCTTTGTTCTTTTTGATTTATACCATGTCGAGTGATAAACGGGACTTTTTTGTCTTGTTTCCCACTAAAATAACTATTTTGGCATAGCATAAATAGGGCCAAAGTCACACATCAGCTAGAATACTTGAACATTGTTGACTATTCCTTTAAAAATAATTCATTTAGAAAAATAAAGCTACAGGCAATATTTTACTTTATCGTCATCTAAACATTTGCCTTGGCATTTATAAGAGCCTAGAGTCTCGTGAATGTGTGATTATAAAACTTTCAGAGTTTCAGGCCTAGATTTAGCATCTAGTTCAACATCCAAACAGGTGAGGAATTTTTCCAACAAACAGACCACAAACAAAAATATGGTTTGGAAAAATCTGGGGTAGAGGGCAGAGTGACAGTTGTGAAGGCTTCCACTTTCCTAGGGGAAATCCATTTCTCATTGCTGTTGCAAGCAGTTCTAAGACAATGCTGTTATTTTAATATTACTTTTGAGCATTGTCTTGCTTTTGTGTTAATTTAAGAAATAATTCATTAGAATGGCTAGTACCCACTTGAAGAAAAGACCCATGGAGATTACTGGAGCCACAATGCTGGGTCTCAAGACTCCTATAGACTGAAAAAGCTGAGAAGACAGACCTCCAATACAATTACTATACTGTACAAATCAGCTTCCTCAGGTAGGTTTAATTATGATCCCCGACCCCCTCCATGGTGGGTGAAAGATTTCACACACTCCCCACATGCCCCAGCCCCCCATATGAAAACATGTGACCTAAGCAAACTTTGGCTTTGCAATATCAAGATCAAAAAACAAATGGCTCGGCCATAAAAGCATTATGCAGCAACCGAGGAATATGTCTATTTGCATCAACAGGGTTTCCCTCAAGAGCTCAAACCCCATTATAGACAGTGGAGTTGTTGTAAAACATGAAATATACATAGGATTGGCAGGGAAAGAAATGTATCACGGGTTTTTCCTTCTTCTTCAGAATTAAAGCTCTAAGTTAGACAGGGGGAAGACAAATGCGACACGAGCTCTGAATTATTCTTTTTTATTTATACACTTCAGCAGTTCATTGTTGCCTTATCTCCTGGAGGTTGAAACTAATGAGAGGCTGAATAATTTCATGTAAGTCAAGAAAATGGAAATTGGATATGTGTGGAACAGTCATTACATAAAATATGGTTGTTTTTATTGCTTTTAACTTTTGCTCTGTAGACTATCTTGTTAATTCAATAAAAAAATTTATGAAGGTGAATGAGTAATGTTTGTAAGTTTCTTTAAGCTTCTTGGATGAAAGGGGCCATATAAAAACAAAGTATGCTGTGTTGCATTATTATTTTATTTCATAAGCTCTGCAGCATAAAAAGTTGCAAATAAAATCTCTCAGTGTTTTCAGGAGGATGAACATTATCTTCCTAGTCTTGGGAATAGATCTTCAGGCTTCTGTGAAAGTGGCAGCTCCTATTTTTTTGTTACTGCTCAAGGTTTGTGTGCTCGGAGGCAGATATTGACAGGTGAAGTTTTGTCAAAATTGCGTTCATGGAGTGTGTGTGTGTGTGAGTGTGTGTGTGTGTGTACTCAGATGAGAAATAGGTCACACACAGGATGAGTCAGACATTTGATTAGGTGTCAGTTTATGATCAATATTTGTTTGGGGCTGCTAGTGTGCATTGCTATTCTGAAATTGGTACATTGTTTTAAAAAATAGCCAATTTGAGTGGCTCATTTTCAGGGTCCAGAAATTAACAAGAAAAAGTTGTGCCTTGTCATCTTGTGACATCACTGCAATTTATATGTCATGCTCCAGAATTAAATCACTCAACAAAGATAAATTGAATGCTGTTATGAAATTCTAACATCATAATGGCAAGCTGTGATTGGTGAATTAGGAAATTTAATACAAGTTGAATACTCTGACTGCTTTCAGGAGATAAGGAAGGGAGGCAAAGCAGATGGGCATCAAAAGTTAAATAACTACAATAGATGATATATGTCAAAAGTTGCCAAATGAGTAACGTGAACACAGGCTGTGTGTTTAGAGGCAAAAGTGGAGAAGCCGCCAAAGAATCCGGGCTAAATGGGACAGCAGACTTGTCAGATGGTGGGACACTGAGGGCTGAGGTTCTGGCTGGAATGGAGTTTTCAGGGAGGGAATGGGGGAGGTGAAATTGGACATTTGGCTTGATAATATATCACATTGAAATAATATAAGTTGTTCTTCATTTTTTTCCTCAGTTATAATTATCATCAATTATTTATTTCCATTAAGCTCTCTCCCTTTGCAGCTTTTGTCCTTAAGTCTCTAAATATGAATATGTATGCTGCCCAGGAGGGAGACACAGTTGGTGTTGCTTCTTCAATAAGCACAAAAGAACAGGTGGTGACAAGCAATCTTGGTTGATGATGATAATGTTTAAATATTTTATTTTACATTGAATGTTTTCCTGATTCTTCATCCAACAAGCTCATGACACTGTCAGCAGCCGTGAAACACTTTATATGTTTGTTACTTCTCTTTCTAATTCTTTCCATCTTAATAGTCTGGATCTGCTGTCAGCAGTCTTGAATGTTTGATTGAAAACAAAATCAAACAGATATGGAGAAAGCAGAACCTTCATACACTGCTGGTGAGAATGTAAAATGGTGCTGTGGAAAATCGTTTGGCGGTTCTTCAAAATGTTAGACACAGAGTTACCCTATGACCCAGCAATTCCACTCCTAGCTATATACCCAAGAGAAATGAAAGCATATATCCATACAAAAACTTGTACATTCATGTTTATAGCAGCATTATACGTAGTAGCCAAAAAAAAAAAAAAAAATGTCAGAAACAACCCAAATGTCTGTGAACTGATGAATGAAAAAAGGTGTGGTCTATCCAAACAATAGAATATTATTCAGCCATACAAAGGAAGAAGTACTGATACATGCTATAACATGATAAACCTGGAAAACACTCTACTGAGTGAAAAAGCCAGTCACAAAGATCGTATACTGTATGATTACACTTATATGAAATGTCCAGAATAGGCAAATCTACAGAGACAGAAAGTAGAGTAGTGGTTGCCTAGAGCTGGGGGGAGAGGGGGTTTTGGGAAGAATGGAGGGGGGGATGACTGCTAAAGGGTTTCTTTTTTGGGTAATGAAATATTCTAAAATTAGATTTCAGTAATGGTTGCACACAGTGAATATGCCACAAACCATTGACTTGTACATGTTAAATGGGTGAATCGTAAATTATACAATTTGTATCTCAATAAAGCTGTTTTAAAAATCAAACACATTAAGATTTTTTAAAAAACCTTTTCTTGCTTGGTATTTTGGCCCTTCCTCTTGGTAATCTCATCCTCCTGCTGATGGCCATAAAATAGCTGTGATTTTATGCCACATATTTTCCTCTGTAATTTCCCTGGAACACATATTTTGATTCTAGACCATTCTGGAACATTTTTGGTAACTGTCTCAGGGTTTGACTTCTCTTCTGCACCAAATGATTAAAAGGAATAAAAGGAAACAACTGCGCTTTTATAAATTCTTCTTTATGCTTGGAAACTGAAATTGGTTTCTTACCAAATGTCATATCAGGGAAATGACGTTATTTTTACAACAGAAAACCCAATACTTCTGATAATAGCTGAGAGTTTATTCTTTAAATGAGCTAAGACCATAAAATTATTATGTGTGTGTTTTGAAACAAGCCCACTAGAATGTACACTTCTAAGAAGATCTAGCACCTTCCAGGTAGTCTTTTTATGATGATTTGTATTAATGCCAAGATTGATGAAATCATTGCTCAAACATTTTTGAAAACTCTTATTTTGTTAGGTTTGCCGCCAAATCATGATATGTAATTTTTAAAAATATCCTGAATGGCAATATATTTCTGTTCTTAAATGGTGATTTCATTTTGGGCAATAGTCAAAAGCCACCCAATGTTTGATAAGTAGGTCAAAAGACCAACCTCGAGAATATTTTTAATGTCAAAAATGAAATATGACTTTAGGGTAATGAAACTTTTCTTTCACCAGTAACTCAAACTAAGTCTGAAGGCACTTAAAGAATATGAGTTTCAAAAAAATGATTTGAGTAGTGACAGTATTATTGGAATGAGCCTCTGGCTTCTCACCAGATACAACGTCAGGGATTTTACACAGATCATTCCAATAAATCCTTCCAATAGTTCTGCAGAGTAAAAATTATCTCCACTTTACTGATAAGAAAACAAGGTCAGAGAAGGTAAACAACATGTCCAAGTAAACCCAGCTGTCCTGAAGCAGAGCTGGTCCTCAGATCTCCCACTTGCTGACTCTCCATGGGGCCAGTTAGATAATAAAGGCTCTCCTCTTAATTTTAAAAATTATTCACTTTATCCTCCTACACTGTTGGTGGGAATGTAAGTTGGTGCAGCCACTGTGGAAAACAGTATGGACGTTCCTCAAAAAACTAAAAATAGAGTTGCCATATGATCCAGCAATCCCACTCCTGGGAATATACCCAGACAAAACTATAATTCAAAAAGATTCATGCACCCCTATGTTCATAGCAGCACTATTAACAATAGCCAAGACATGGAAATAACCTAAATGTCCATCAACAGATGAGTGGATAAAGAAGATGTCGTACATATGTACAACAGAACACTACTCAGCCATTAAAAAGAACGAAATAATGCCATTTGCAGCAACATGGATGCAACTAGAGATTATCATACTAAGTGAACTAAGTCAGAAAGAGAAAGACAAATACCATATGATATAATTTATATGTGGAATCTAAAATATGACACAAGTGAAACTATCTGTGAAACAGAAACAGAATCATGGACATAGGGAATAGACGGGTGGTTGCCAAGAGGGAGGGGGCATGGTGGGGGGATGACTGGGAGATTGGGATTAGCAGATACAAACTATTATATACAGGATGGATAAACAACAAAGTCCTACTGTATAGCACAGGGAACTATATTCAATATCCTATGATAAACATAATGGAAAAGAGTATAAAAAAGAATGCATATATATATATATATATATATATATATATATGTATAACTGGATCACTTTGCTGTACAGCAGTAATTAACACAACACTGTAAATCAACCAGACTTCAATAAAAAATAAAACCAAATAAATTCTGGTTTCACTACTTACTAGCTATGTGACCCTGGACAAATCACTTAACCTACCCATGCCTTGACCTCTTCACCTATAAAATGGGAATGATGATAATGGCATCTCCTGTAAAATTATGAAGATTTAATGAGTCAACTTAGAACAATACTTGGCGCATAAGTACTACTATAAGTGCTTGCTATTATTATTACTCTTGTTAATTCCAGGAACCCATGGCTCTAAAGTCAAGTGGTGGCTCAGCTACCCTCGTTGCAGCCCTGCTAAAAGATTTTAAGTATTGGGGACTCGAGGGGGGGGAGTCAAGGAAGGGAGGGAATACGGAGATATGTGTATAAAAACAGATGATTGAACTTGGTGTACCCCCCAAAAAATAATTAAAAAAAAAGATTTTAAGTATTGTTTTATTTATTTTTATTTTATTTTAATTAATTAATTTATTTATTTGGCTGCATTGGGTCTTCGTTGCTGCGGGGGCTTTCTCTAGTCGCGGCGAGAGGGGGCTACTCTTTTCGTTGCAGTGCACAGGCTTCTCATTGCGGTGGCTTCTCTTGTTGCAGAGCACAGGCTCTAGGCAAGCAGGCTTCAGTAGTTGTGGCACTTGGGCTCAGTAGTTGTGGCTCTTGGACTCTAGAGCACGGGCTCAGTCGTTGTGTCTCATGGACTTAGTTGCTCTGCGGCATGTGGGATCTTCCCAGACCAGGGATCAAACCCCGGTCCCCTGCATTGGCAGTCGGGTTCTTAACCACTGCACCACCAGGGCAGTCCCAAAGTATTGTTTTATTTTTAAGCCGTACCTGCTTTCTGATGGTTCTAGTGGTATTCATTCAGGCAGTCCACGGGCCAATTAAAAGATGCTATTTGCATTATACCAGATTACAGGAATCAGCTCAATTAATAGACCTCATTAATTTCTGCCTCAATTCATTTACACTAACATGCTTATTCCCTGGATGGACAGTCCCCTAGCTATATCCATGGTTTCCATTTTATTATAGGTTTTAACATTATCCTCCTAATACCTTTCTTTGGCTCTGCTCCCTTAGGCTATGTTTTCTGATTTCATAAACCGAAAAGCACAGCGTTGCATGATGCATGGCATGGGGGCCTTCCAAGGAGCTCAGAGAAGAAACATGGCAAACCCTCACGAAGCTGAATTCCACTGACTCTGAACTTGTGATAATTTCAACACAGGGTAAATGAGAAGTTTTTGGTGTTATTAGAGGAGAAAAGTGCTACGCTCAAATTTTGCCAGGTTGAGCTTATTTTCTAGTTCTAGATCTGAAATGAGGAGATAAGAAAGGAAGCTTGAAAGGGCAGAAAAGCCCCACTTCTTTGAGGAAGACTTAGCCCACTTTCAAGCTTGGACATACACATGGCAGGTAGAATTAGGAAATAAAAATTGTAAACCACTCTGAGAGCAAAGCAAAGTGACTAATTTTTTAAAAGATATTTCTCATATTTTAGTATAGTGATACAACTTAGCATAGACGGATAGAGTTATGTCCTTACTGTATATCTTTTTATTCTTTTCTTTTTTTATTCTTTTTTTTGCGTGTGTATATCTTTTTAAAATTATTATTTATTTATTTTTTATTGAAATATAGTTGATTTCCAATGTTGTGTTAATTAGTGCTATACAGCAAAGTGATTCAGATATACACATATAAACATTCTTTTTTAATATTCTTTTCCATTATGGTTTATCATAGGATATTGAATATAGTTCTCTGTGCTATACACTAGGACTTTGTTGTTTATCCATCCTATATATAATAGTTTGTCTCTGCTAACCCCAAACTCCCAATCCTTCCCTCCCCTACCCACCCTCCCCCTTGGCAACCACAAGTCTCTTCTCTATGTCTGTGATTCTGTTTGTTTCATAGATAGGGTCATTTGTGTCATATTTTAGATTCCATATATAAGTGATATCATGTGGTACCTGTCTTTCTCTTTATAACATATTTAGGATGATAATCTCCAGTTGCATCCATGTGAAACCAGGATTTAAATGTGTTCTAAACCATTACACTACACGGCCTCTCTTCATGCTATGTTGCCTCTGGTGTGAAGCAGGTTGGCAAAGAGGAGAGGGCTGACCGCTAAGGACAGTCTCTTTTTCATGGGTCAGAAGGATTTTACCTGATGCTATATTCATAAGATTATCTGGAGAAACAAAAAGCATGAATCTTCAAATACAGACGGTTGGAAGAATTTGCCTTCTAACGAGAAAAAAACGAAGTCTTTCTCTCCTTGCTAACTGAGTCCCTCGTGGTGGATTGCATTTTTACCTCCCTGTATCCATATCCCTTCCCATGTAACGTTGCAGTTCTCTTCACTACAGAGGGCATCTACTTCTCCACTCCTTGACTTTAGCCTCAGTCATGTGATTCGCTTTGGCCAAAGGGATATTAGCAAAAGTGATACATGCAGGGGCTTGAAATGTACTTGCACAGCTGGGCTGCTTTCCTTTTGTTGGCCATCTCCATGAGGATAACATACTCTGGGGAGCCGGCTGGTCCAAGAAGGATGAGAGATAGGCGGAGCAGACCTTTGAGTCAACCCCTGCTGAGCCCAGCCTGCAGATGTGTGAGTGAGAATAGATGATTGCTGTTTTAAGCCACTGCATTTTGAAGTGGTTTCTTTTACAGTACTGTGACAATAACTGACGGATAACCCACTCATTTGCTTTTGTATTTTTACTTTTGTATTTTTTATTTTGGGTACCCATTCCTCTCGCCCATGAAACACACTCAGACACTTTCACCTATATTTAATTATAGCAAATACAGCCATCTTTCCCTCTTCCATTCCCTTTCTCCTTAATATGGCTTTATACCACCACACTCATCTATTTTTTTTTCCTCCTTAGTACTTCTGACATACTTCTGCCTGACCCACAACCAGCTCTGTGATGGGATTTGCGGCACCGTGACCCTGGAGGTAACACAACTGATCACGTTCCTCTCTACTCTTATGCACACTGCCATCTTATTGGTAAAATAATCCAAATGAGTGTGTTCAGAAGGAAAATACAGAGGCCAGTTTTCAAAAGCCAAGAGCTCACTGATTCTCTTACTCAGTTTATGAAGTGATTCTAAGGGACCATACAAAGTTTCCAACCAGCCTGAATTAAATCAATCACCACCTGTCCCTTTTCAATAAATGGGCCTATAGCATTCATGGACATTTTGATGGAAACTGATGTCACTCTTCTAAAAGGATATTGTCCTCAAGTTACCCTTCCAAAAGTATTTATATTCAATTTGTTTAAATAATTTCAAACACACTCAGAAAAGTTGCAAGAATAGTACAATGAAATCCCAAACTACCTTCACCCACATTCAACAATTAACATTTTGCCACGTTTGCTTTCTCATTGTCTCTCTTTCTTTCTCTATTTTTTCCTGAACCACTTGAGAGTAAAGTGCAGATATCATGCTCCCTTGCCCCTAAATGCTTCAGTGTGCATTTCCTAAGAGCAAGGACATTCTTTTGCATGATCACAGCTAAATTGTTCAAATCGGAAAACAATCTTGATTTCATGCTATAATCTGATACACTGTCTGTATTCAAATTTTGTCAGTTTTCCTGGTAATATCATTTGTGGCATATTTTCCTCTTCTTTGGATTCCCGGAATCTAATTCAGTATCACAGATGGCAATTAATTGGCACATCTCTTTAGTCTCTTTTAATCTAGAACAGCTCCTTAACCCCTCTTTGGCTTTCACAACCTTGGCATTTTGGAATAGTTCAGGCCAGTTATTTCCTAAAGTTATCTGAGGTTTTCTCATGGTTGGATTGGGGTTATACATTTTTAGCAGGTGAAGAATTATTTTTGAGAGAGGGAGAATTTAGCCATTCTACCTATATTTTAAGCCAATATTATTTCTCTGTGGTATATTCACTGTGATCTAGAAGAACAGTGCACTTTGACAAGAGCATATTGTAATTACTGTCATGAGGTAATTACAGACAGATTTTGGCTCTGTAAAAACTTTCTAAATTTTAGGGCCACAGAAAGATTTTGTGAACTCTCTAACACCTCTGCTGAGGAAGGCAGGGATCCTTGGTCATTCAGTCATCAGTCAAGGACCGTGTTTCGTGACCACTAGGGTGCTTTCTGACCCTGATATGTGTCCCAGGAAAGCTAAGTTCTGCATTCACTCTAACTTTCTAATCGCAGGCAAGGATATCACTCTTTGAATCAACAGGAAATTTTTTGGTATATTAAGAATCTACATCTATGAAAAGATGCTCAATTTTCTAAAAATTTAAAAAATGCAAATTAAAACTGTGCTAAAATACCATCTTCTACCTATGAGATTAGCAAAAATCTAAAAGGTTAATAATACACTGTGTTGGTGAGGATGTGGGGAAATAAACATGCTCATGTATTACTGGTGAGAATGCAAATTGGTATATAACCTCTCTGGAAGGTAATTTAGTAATGGCTATCAAAATTATAAATTTATTTGCCCTTTCATAAGAAATAAATTTTGGGGAATTTATTCTACAGCTATATTTGCACCCATGGAAGATGATATAAGTACAAGATTACTCTCAATGAAGCACCAATTGTAACTGAAAAAGTTTAAAAACAATGCAAATGGCCGTCAATAGGGAACTGGTTAAATAGATGTTTACTTACTCATCCAATGGAATACCACGCAGATGTCAAAAAAAGGGCAGTGGTGGGGGGAGCTCGCTATGCACTAATTGAGAAAGAGCTGTACATAGCAACACTATTTGGCAATAGCCAAGACATGGAAACAACCTAAATGTCCATCGACAGATGAATGGATAAAGAAGATGTTGTATATGTATACAATAAAATATTACTCAGCCATAAAAAACAATGAAATGCCATTTGCAGTAACATGAATGGACCTAGCGATTATCATACTAAGTGAAGTCAGAAAGAGAAAGACATATGCCATATGATATCATTTATAAGTGGAATCTAAAATATGACACAAATGAACATATCTACAAAACAGAAACAGGCTCACTGACGTAGAGAACAGATTCGTGGTTGCCAAAGTGGAGGGGGTGGGGGAGGGATAGATTGGGAGTTTGGGATTAGCAGATGCAAACTATTATATCTAGAATGGATAAACAACAAGGTCCTACTGTATAGCACGGGAAACTATATTCGACATCCTGTAATACACCATAATAGAAAAGAACATGAAGAAGAATGTATATATATATGTAAAATGAATCACTTTGCTGTACAGTAGAGATTAACACAACATTGTAAGTCAACTATACTTCAATTAAAAAAAGAAAGAGCTCTAAAATACATTAAGTGAAAAAATGCGAAGTTTTATACGTAGCACCATTTTTATACTATTCTATCTTTGGTATAAAAGGGAGGGGACTGAAAGTCTATATGTATATTTGCTTGTGTGTCCACATATAAACTAAGAACAGTAGTGAGCGCAGACCTTGGCAGATGGGGGTCAACGATTAGCAAGAGGCTTTCACTGTCTATCCCTGGTACCTTCAGGTTTTTGAACTACATAAATGCACTACACATCCAAAAGCTAAATTTAAAAAGGAATAAACAGAATGAACAGAAAATGGTAAAATAAAAACAAACAAAAAAGAATCTGTTTCCCTTCCTACTTACCTGGAGTTATGAATGCCAGAGGCAACTTTCTAGCATTTAGGGCTTTTTCTCTGTTAAATATGATACTGTGAGCCCCAGGTACAAAAGGCACTCTCAGCTGAGTGTGTGTGTGTGTGTGTGTGTGTGTGTGTGTGAGAGAGAGAGAGAGAGAGAGAGAGAGAAAGAGAGAGAGAGAGAGAGAGAGACTCTAAATTTATTTTCTTCCAGGAAACCAAATTCCAATGCATTTATATAAGCATGAGGTATTTGCCCCTGTTGCCCCCTATGCGAATCCCCTTGGGATCCCTTTTATATTTTGAGAGCCCCCACCATTCCCAACTTCTGTGTGCTCTGTTTATAATGGCCTGCACCTGTGACACTCTTTGGAGACCTGCCCTTGGGCTGTTCCAGCTACTTTGCTCTCTAGAGCAGAGAGCAAGAAATGCCTAGAAACTTACTTCCCCTGGGGCAGACTTAACCAATGATTTATCAGTACAGTAGTATGAAATCCTAGCTCCTTGCTTCAGATCTGAACAAACTTGGAGGTATAATTTGTATTCCGAAGCTCCCCACAAGATCAGGCTGAGGCTGGGACTTTGCTTGAAATTGCACATTTCCTTGGCTTCTTTCCATTCCATGCCCTACTTCTCCCACACCCTTACTGGTTTCTCCTAGGAATACTTTTTTCACAAGTCGTTTGTATGTGAATCCAGGTCTCAAGATCCCTTTCTGAAGAACGTGACCAAAGACATAGGATTTATCCTATTTGAAGTGGCTGTAACATGACACCAAAATTTGATTTTTCCCAACAGATAGATTTGAGAAATTGGAGTACCATTATTATAAATTCCAATCCTACCTTTAATACATTGCAAATACTCCAGATGATACCTCATTATGCAATTACTTTATGGTATATAATAATTTAAATAACTTGCTTCTATGAGCAAATGGGTTTTACCACACACCTAATCATATTACCAATTTAGTTAACTCAGAAGTCCTGCCCTTAGGGTCTAGTATTTTAAAAGACTGTAAATGGAGTTTACAATGTTTCAGGTACACCAACATGGAAGTAACAAAAGAAAAAATTTCCCACATCATCTTGGGTTATCTGCTAACCTCCTGAAGCATGAGATCTTATTACTCCTGTCATTATTTTTGCCTGCCTACCTAACGATGTCATGAAATCTCAAAGTAGAACACAGCTAATTTAACAACTGCATATTTGCATTTCTCCCTGTAAAAGCTTGTTTTCTCAAATATAACACTTCTTTGCTTTTACAAAAGAACCAGTTTCCTGGGCAACATTTTCTATTTCTCCCTTCCTCAAAAATACTACCTTGGTATCTGGAATTTTCCTAAGGGCTTTGATCAAATGCTTGATTGTTTTAAGAAGCATCCACAGTATGGCAAATGTCAGAACATCCTTGCCCTTTACAGGCTTCCAGTCTGAGGCAAACAGGATTAACATCTAGATAAAGGCAGGCAAACTACAGCCTCCAGGCCAAATCTAGCCTATTGCCTGTTTTTGTATCACCCCATGAGCTCAGAATAATCTTTACATTTTTAAATCATTGAAAAAAATTCGAAAGAAGAATATCATTTTATGACAAAAATTATGTGCAATTCAGATTTCGGTGTCCATAAATAAAGTTTTGTTGGAATATTGCATCACTCACTCATTTACACATTGTCTATGGCTACTTTCAGTTGAGTAGCTGCGACAGAGGCAGTGTGGCTCTCTGTGGTCGAGAAAATAATGCTTTATCCCTGGCCCTGGAACCTGTCAATATGGGACCTTACATGGCAAAGGGACTTTGCAGAGTGATTAAGGTAACGGAATTTTTTTTTTAATTGAAGTATAATTGATGTACCATATTATATAAATTACAGGTGTACAATATAGTGATTCACAATTTTTAAAGGTTAGACTCCATTTATAGTTGTTACAAAATATTGGCTATATTCCCCATGTTGTACAATACATCCTCGTAGCTTATTTTATACCTAGTAGTTTGTGCCTCTTAATCCCCTACCCTTATCTCGTCCCTCCCCCTTCCCTCTCCCCACTGGTAACCACTAGTTTGTTTTCTATACCTGTGAGTCTGCTTCTTTTTTGTTATATTCACTAGTTTGTTGTATTTTTTAGATTCCACTTATACGTGATATCATATAGTGTTTGTCTTTCTCTGTCTGCTAAGTGAAATAAGTTTATGGACCTTGATATATGGAGATTATCCTAGATTATCTAGGTAGGTCCAATGTAATCATATGAGCTCTTAAAAGCAGAGAATTTTCTCCAGTTGGAGTCAGAGATGTGACAGACGGGAAAGTCAGAGAGATTCAAAGTATGTGAAGGATTTGATGTGCTGTTGCTGTTTTGAAGATGGAGAGGACAACATGACAAGGACTGTAGGCTGTCCTTGTCACGTTGGAGCTGAAAGAAGCTGACAGCCAGCAAGGAAGTGGGAGCATCTAGCCATATTGGACTGGATTCTGCCAGCCACCTGAATGAGTTGAAAAGCAGATTCTGCCCTCAGAGCCTCCAGGAACATGGCCAAGCCACCACCTTGACTTCTGTCTTTTGAGACACTAACTCCGCAGTACTGGTCTTTTAACCAAAGAACTATAAAGTTATAAATGAGTGTCAACTTTAAGCTGCTAAATTTTGATAAAGTACCCAGATTAAGCCCAAGATGGAGTCACTCATGCTAAGCCCCACATCAGCAAACCAAACTAACTTAACTAAGTTTCTATGCTCAGCTCTCCTGGAAAAGGAAGACCTAGGTCAGCCAATCAGGGCTTGCCTGCTCTGCACAAGATAGCTGACCTGGTCCAAGACTTCTCTTTGCAGCATATAACCAATAAGCAAATGCCTAGTATGACTTCCTTATCCCTGCTCACTTTGGTCCATAAAAATTTCTCACCTTGTACAGCTCTTTGAAGCTCCTTTCTATCTGCTAGATTGGATGTTGTCTAATTCATGAATCACTGAATAAAAGCCTACTAGAGCATTACATTGTGGAAAATTTTTCTTTTAACAGTTTGTAGTAATTTGTTTCAGCGGCAACAGGAAACAAATACATCGTCAAAGCCTAAAATATTTGCTATCTGGCCTTTTCCAGATAATTTTTGCCAAACGTTGATCTGAATCCTTACTCCCCAAATTATGGGTGCTGAGACCAGCAGCATTGGTACTGCTCTAGAGCTTGCTAGATCTGCAGAATCTTAATTACCCAGGTGGAAGGGAATCTTTCACAACGTATATCTAATCACCACAATGTGCATTTTAAATATCTTACAATTGTATATGTCAATTATCCTCTATAAAGCTGAAATTAAACAAATAAAAGTTTA
The DNA here is from genome assembly GCF_030028045.1 of Hippopotamus amphibius kiboko. Taxonomy (NCBI): domain Eukaryota; kingdom Metazoa; phylum Chordata; class Mammalia; order Artiodactyla; family Hippopotamidae; genus Hippopotamus; species Hippopotamus amphibius. The sequence goes on along the minus strand of NC_080203.1, from coordinate 97,030,637 downwards.
AAAAATAAAAAACCTCAATACCCATATGATATATGCCCATTATGTGAGTTCACACTAACAAGAAAAAAGGAAATGCAGAGTCTCAGACCTCACTGAGACCTACTGAATCAGAATCTGCATTCTAACAAGATCCCTAGGGGATTCTTTTGCACATTAAAATCTGAGAAGCGCTGGTCTAGAGTTCATTTTGCTCTTGCATTAACTGTTACTAAGATGATCTTAGCTGCCTTTGTCTGGATAGAGATGTACACAGAAATAATGTTGGAGAAAAGCTGGGAGTTGGACTTAGCTGGCTATAATTATCACAGTCACCAGCATCCTCATCTTCATCCTCGGCATTATCATCACCACGTTCATCATCATGCCAAAGCAGCATCAACAACCTGCTTCTGGCACCTGCACTGCAATCATTGCCTATTTTACTTGGCTCTTTCAGCTCCCCAGAAAGCCACCTTACTAGTTCCTTAGGGCTCCTGTAACAAATCACCACAACTAGATAGATTAAAATAACAGAAATTTATTCTCTGACAGATCTGTAAGCCAGAAGTCAAAAAACATGTTGGTAGGGTTGGTTCCTCCTGGAGGCTCTAAGGGAGAATCTGTCCCATGCCTCTCTCCTAGTTTCTCTGAGTTGCTGGCAATCCTTGGCTTTCCTTGGCTAGTACATGCATCACTCTAATCCCTGCCCCTGCCTTCATATCATCTTCTCCTCTGTGTCTCCAATCTTCCTCTGCCTGTCTCTTATAAGAACACCTGTTATTGGATGTAGGGCCCCCTCTAAATCCAGGATAATCTCATCTCAAGATCCTTAACTTAATTACATCTGCAAAGACCCTTTTTCTAAATAAGGTCACATTCACAGGTTCTTAGGGGGTGGAGTGAGAGTTTTTGGATGTGAACATATTTTTTTTCAGAGGCCACCATTCAACCCACTACAACTGCCATTAAGGCTAATCAAAGATAAGATGATTCACTGCAGTGAGGATGAACCCATCCTTACTGAGTCTTAATGAGTGTCTCAAAAGGGGAAAACGAGCAGAGGTTAGTTAGAGGGTTTTAAGGCCTGGGGTGGGTGATTTTAAGAGGAATCTTGCAAGGTGGAATATTGGTTGGGACTGGGCAGAGTTTATGACATAATAAATTTGGATTGGAGAACACAGTGAGGAGAGCATTGATAACCAAGCTTGTCACTAACAGCCTAAGCTTCCACAAAGATAAACTTCTTCTGGGCCTCAGGCTATGTCTTCTATACAAGGAAAGCCTTGCTGGAAAGTATGTAGATGAAGCCTTTGCAGTCATTTATACCTCAACAGGGATGAGTTTGTCTGATAGCTTTCAGTGAGTTCAATTTGATAGGGTAAAATGAACTTGAACCATGATCCAGGCTAAAGGAGAAGGAAACCTCACAGATAGCCAGATCCTTTATTTGGTTATCCAGCCAAGCTACGTCTTTCCCTGCAGTAAAGCAAAATTCCAGTCTCTCAGTATTCAGCTGGCACCGCTCATATATTAGATGTAACTGAGAAAAAAAGTTATGTCCTATCCACTTATGCATAGGTATCACTTAAAAATAGAATATTAACTTGTTTACTTATTTATAATCCATTTTATTCTACTGGAACATATTCTTTCTTTGTAAGGGACTTTTGTCTCGTTCATCATTCCAACCTTAGAACTGCTTCCTGGCACAAATGAAGTGCTTGATAAATATTTGTAAGATAGATGAAAATAGACTGTAGATATTTGGATAAATACATTAAAATACTATAGGATATATATGGACAAAGGAGTCAGGCAGAAAATGTCTCCTGAGTGCTTATATCTCGAAGGTCAAATAAGTCAGTTTCTAGTTAAGATATATTCACATGCCACTGATTGTGATAGTAGGGGTGTTCTGGAAGAGAAAGGTGGTAATAGAAGTTTGAAATAGAAATATGTAATTTGATTCCTATTCTATTCTTAGGAGATTTAAGGTAGGGTGAACTGTAACTGCATCTAAACTGCAGGATGAAGATAAACCTCTGAAACCAAATCAGAACATATAGAATCCAAACTGCTTTTCATAACAAAAATGGAAGTCAGTTTGTAGGATGCTCTTTAAAGCAGCTAGTATGTATTTAAGGCAGAGGAAATGGTTGTAATGATTGATTTTAATTTAGTACAAGTCTGTCTTTAATAAATGAAATGTTCTCTCTCTTAAAAGAAATCTAAAATATCTTGGAGAGGTTGTCAAGAGAGGAGAGAGCTAAGCATGGCCGGAAAAAAGAGAATGATGTTCTTATCGGGAATTCTGAAGAGTATTAAAATTGACTAATTCATTAGAAGAGACTTTTGTGAGCTTATTACAAGTTCTTCATTATTGCAAGTCTTCCAAAAGAGCTTAAAGGGCATTTTAATGCAAAATGAATAGTACATCTTGCTTTGATGTTTCCTAAATATCTGACTTTTTGAAAATAGAATAAGTAGATATAAAAGCCATACATATTTTCAGCTTCCCCGGTGATTTTAAACATTATTTTCTGTGATTCAGATAGTTCAGCAATTTGTTCATTGCTATTGCACTTTGTTCCATAAAATCTTTGTCTCATACACAAAATATTTGTATTAGTCCATGCAAACATGCTTTCTTAACATCTTTGTTCTCCAGTTTTGAGATATCATTGACATATAGCACTGTATAAATTTAACATACACAGCACAATAATTTGGTTTACATACATCATGAAGTGATCATCACAATAAGTTTAGTGAATATTCATCATCTCATATAGGTATAAAAATTAAAGAAATAGAAAAAAAACTTTTCCTTTCTGGTGATGAGAACTCAGAATTTACTCTCTTAACTACTTCCATATATAACATAAAACAGTGCTAATTATATGTATCATGTTGTACATTACATCCCTAGTACTTAGTTATCTTATAACTGGAAGCTTATACCTTTTGACTACCTTCATCCAATTCCACTCTCCCTCCTCCCCGCTTTATTAACCTTTAACATACACCAAGTTTACGATGCAATTCAATCCTTCTCTGATATTAGCACTGTCACAATTCCCTCATCCTCTGACAGGACCATGGTTCACTGTAAAACTATGTAAACGCAAAAAACGAATCTTCTTTTTCCTTGCTGCTTAGTTACTGTTGGGTCAACTCCCCAGGGATCTGATGCAGGTAAGGCTATTTGAAAATCTGCCTTGAAAAGATGCTCAACATAGCTAATTACTAGAGAAATGCAAATCAAAACTACAATGAAGGATCACCTTACACCAATCAGAATGGCCATCATCAAAAAATCTACAAATAATAAATACTGGAGAGGGTGTGGAGAAAAGGGAACCCTCCTACACTGTTGGTGGGAATGTAAATTGGTACAACCACTATGGAGAACAGTATGGAGTTTCCTTAAAAAATTAAAAATACAGCTACCATATGATCGAGCAATCCCACTCCTGGGCATTTATCCAGAAGAGTTAAAAACTCTAATTTGAAAAAATACATGCACTCCAATGTTCACAGCAGCACGATTCATAATAGCCAAGACATGGAAGCAACCTAAGTGTCCACCAATAGATGAATGGATGAAGAAGATGTGGTGCAAACACACACACACACACACACACACACACACACAATGGAATACTACTCAGCCATAAAAAAGAATGAAATAATGCCATTTACAGCAACATGGATGGACTTAGAGATTATCATACTAAGTGAAGTTAGTCAGACAGAGAAAGACAGATATCATATGATGTCATTTATAGGTGAAATCTAAAAAGAAATGATACAAATGAATGTATTTACACAACAGAAACAGACTCACAGACATAGAAAACAAACTTATGGTTACCAAAGGGGAAGGGGGGAGAGGGATAAATTAGGAATTCGGGAGTAACATATACACATATACACACTACTGTATATAAAATAACCAACAAGCACCTACTGTATAGCACAGGGAACTATACTTAATATTTTGTAATAACTTATATGGGAAAAGAATCTGAAAAAGAATATATATATATATAACTGAATTACTTTGCTGTACACCTAAAACTAACACAGCATTGCAAATCAACTATACTTCAACAAAGAAAAGATCAATTTTTTTAAAAAAGAAGCACCTTAAAAAAAAAAAGAAAGCCTGTCTTACATGTAAACCTTGCATCTTCTCTTAAAAAGTTTTGATTTATATGACCCCCAAATGATTTACATCCTACATCTAGTCACTGTTAAGAAAAATTATACAAAATTTATAGACAAGGCAAAAAGGTAAGTGTCACATCCTTTCAATAGATTATGGAGAAGAAGACTCAGCCAAGAATTATCTAGGAAAATGTACTTTGCTCATTTTATCACTGAAAGTCAAAGACTTCATGAAGTTACATAAAAACTTAAAGAATTTTGTCCAGGAGAGATGCAAATGATTTCTGTCTAGTGGAAAAAATAACCCCAAAGGTTACAGGTTTTTTTGTCCATTTTATCCTAACATTCCTTAAGTTACCTGTAAATACTGAGCTCTTCACATACTCTTCAAACCAGTCTTAATGTCCTACTGGTTCCTGCATTAATTGAGTTGAATAAAATGTTTGGCATATGTTCCTTTTATATATGCATAAGAGTCATGATTTGCCCTTTTTTGGAAATTATACCTCAGTGCTACTTAACACCTCACACCTCCACCTACAGCCAAGTAGGTTCTGGACTACTCCTGTGGGAAAGAAAGCAGATCAGAGAGAAGGTCAATATGAAAAACAAAATGAAAAATTACTGAGGTAAAGAAAAAAATACCTTTAATCTTGGACGAGAAAAAAAAAAATCACCATAGAAACCAACGTGGTAATGACTTTTATTCCGCCCTTACTCTGTTCCCTTTGTTGGGAAAAGGGAAGCCCTGGGTTCAAGCAGTAGGACGGGGCAAGGGGATGTATTGCTTGTAAACTAGAGGTATTTGGTTCTCAGACTTGGTTACAGATCTTTTCTCCTCTCATTGAAATCCCTGGGATCCTTTAGCTGATATACTGAGAGCATTTCATTTTACTGTTTAAAAAAAAAAAAAAAAGGTTATCATTCAATTTCCTGAGGTACAACGCTTATCTCTTTGCCTATCCCCATTCTCAAAGGTCACTTGAATCATACTTCAGGTTCGAGTAGCTTTTCGTTATTATCCATCAGTGTCAGTCAAGTGGGGAGAAGCCATGTCCCCTCCGCTCAAGGAAATCACAGTCTCAGGGAGAAAGGGCAAAGGAGAAGAGTGGATGCAGGTCACTGGAGGACAGAGGGACCATCTGGAAGGATCTGCTAAGATTTGCCTATGACTAAGAGTGAGAAAAGTCTAAAGTGAGAAAAAAGGTTAAGGGGTTCCACCTTAAGGAGTGTTCCACCTTACGGCATAAAGACAGTGAGCTAAAGTCCAGCTGGACTTTCAAGTTCTTTTTCTTTTTTTAAAATTTTTTAAAATTTATTTTTTTTAATGTTTTAATTTTTTAAGAACTTTTATTGAAATATAATTGACATACAATAAACTGCATATATTTAAAGTGTACAATTTGATATTTTTTTATTAGTAATGTATATATGGCAATCCCAATCTCCCAATTCATCCCACCCCAACCCTCCACCCACTTTCCCCCCTTGGTGTCCATATGTTTGTTCTCTACATGTGTGTCTCTATCGAGTTATTTTTCTAAGAAGAGTTACAAGCCTATGGATTAGGTATCCTAACTTTTTAAACTAGGCAAGAGCCCTTAAGCCTTACACAATTTATTCATTTAGCAAACATTTTCTAGGAGGACCAAATCTGTGTTATCTTTAATTCTTTCAGTTAGTGAGGAGTAATAACACACTTTTTTTTTTTTAATAAGACATTCTTAAATGAAGTGGTCTTATGTGCTAAACTTTGGCCTTGAACCAAGCCCCAGGGGACCTACCAGCAGGACAGCAGCTTTGGAGAGGAGACAAAAGCCAGGCCTCTCACATGAGCCTGGGATTCAGTCTGGGGCAAGAAACATCCCCTTGGGACACAAATAATGTGAGCCCATGTATCCATGTTACATCTACACGCTTACCTCTGCCATACACACCTTTAGACTGCCCATGAATGACTTCCTCATACTATCGCCTTGAGGTTCATTTTAATGAAACTATATTTGTTCATTTGTTCAAAGTATACCAGCTAGGATATAAAGCAAAACACAAAATAGCAATCACTCCATAATACCACCTCACAGAGGTGACACTCAGGTATCTTGGTATAGGCCCTCCTTCTCTGTGCAGTTGTTACATACGTGCATTAGCTTGCCAGGGCGGCCGTAACAAAGTATCACAAACTGGATCACCTGGGCAACAGAAATGATTCCTTCCCACATCTGGAGGCTAGAACTCCAAAATCAAGGTGCTGAAGGAGCTAGTTCCTTCTGAGGGCTGTGAGGGAAGGATCTGTCCAGGCCCCCTTCCTGGGCTTCTTCTTCCTGTCTCTTCACATCATCTTCACTCTATGCATATCTGTCTCTGTGTCCAGATATCCCCTTCTTGTAAGGACACCAGTCACTGGGTTAGGGTCCACCCTAATGACTCCATTTTAATTTAATTACCTCTGTGAACACTTTATGTCCAAATAAAGTCACATTCTAAGGTACTGAGAGATAGAACTCCAACATGTCTTTTCTTCTTTTGGTCAGGGGGTGGATACAATTCAATGCATGACAGTACTTGACATATTGACTGAGCTGATTATTCTCCGTTTGCCCCCATTTTCCACCTCTTGGCCTTGCTCTGTTGCCCAGAAAGGGTGACCTCTACAAGTAACATCAGTGGCGCCTCTTCCTCTGGCTTCCAGTTGGGTCAAGCCAATAGGAGGCACCGGCAGAAGATCAAAGGGCAGAAGGAGGGAGACACTGGGTACAGTAAGTCCCCTACATACAAACTAGTTCTGTTCTGAGAGTGCATTCGTAAGTCCAATATGTTCATAAATCCAACAAAGTTAGCCTAGGTACCCAACTAACACAATCAGCTATATAGTACTGTACTGTAATAGGTTTATAATACTTTTCAAGCAAATAATACATAACAAACACAAAAAATAAAGAAAACATTTTTAATCTTACAGTACAGTACCTTACAGTACAGTACAGTAGTACAGTACAACAGCTGGCATACGGGGCTGGCATCAAGTGAACAGGCAAGACGAGCTACTGACTGGAGGAGGGAGAGGAGGTGGGAGATGGTGGAGCTGAAGGACCATCAGCACTAGGAGACGGAGGGCAGGCTGCAATTTCGCTCATGCCTGACGTTGTTGGCACAGGTTCTGGTTCCTTGCTGGAACCAGATGCACGTTCGCATCTTCGAAAGCTCACAACTCGAAGGTTCATATATAGGGGGCTTACTGTATCTATTTGCTCCATTTCTGCCCAACCTTGTCACTCCAGACCTAGGGATAGAAAGGGTTTCCCCACTGTTACTAGTGCCTGGAAACCTCAACATCTCTTTTTAGTTTTTTTTTAACCCTATCCACACCTCTGTAAGTAGTCGATTAAATCCTTTGGTGTGTCATGAATTTCCTGTCAGGACCCTGACTAATATTTAGACATGAAACATATTTTATCCAGTTGACATACTGTTCAAGAGAAATATCCAAACACTGGAAATAAGGCAAAGGGGAGGAGACATGTCCTCTCAAAGTCATACTGGGAGCATTGTGTAACAAAATTATTTGACCCTCTAGGAGAACATACCTGTGTTTGACTTTATTGTTTACTATCTGATTAGAGCCCAAACACTGTGAAGTTATATGTTAACTTGGAGATTATTTTCGTCTGATAAAAAAAGATAACTCTAAAGGTTATGGTTTTATTGCCCTGTGAGTTATTTAATCAATTTTGCATCTTACATAGCCCTTATTCTAATGTATTCTATTACTATCTATAGACACCCAGTCTATTAAATACTCTTTGAACCAACTTTACAATCTCACTGATGCCCTCACCAATAAATTGAATAAATCTTTGATACATGTTTATTCCATATTTATGTGAGTTTAATTTTTAATTTTTTGAAAGTTATGTTTTGACATACTTCACACAATTTTGCATTGTATGTTTTACACCTAACGTACCATCAGCTAATTTCGAAAACTCAACATTCCCCAAATGTTGGCGACTTAAGTTGCTTCTCATCCTTAGCTAGTACAAACAAGCTTTGCTGATGCTATTCACTTTTAACTGTAGTTCACATGTAGCCAAATGTTTGTGGGAAGAAGAATGGTATAAAGTTTGCCCTTGGCCTTCACCTTGCATATTCAGGATGGTCCTGCCCTCGTTTTCTTCCCTGTCCTACTGTCATCTCACCTCACCCCCACTGCAGCTAGCAGGGTGTTCCTCTGGGACTTACAGCCAGTTTGGGGCATGGTCAGGTTGGGGCATGGCCTGAGCACACTCCTTGCTATCAATAGCACCTGACATAGAGTGAGTTCTCACTATATCCAGACACTGGGCTAAGTGTCTGATGTGTGTTATCTCTTCTGGTCCCCATGACTAAGAGCCGGTCAGTCAGGTCCTGTTATTATCTCCCTTTTCTTCCCGAGAAGAGGCTAAGTTGGGATTTAAACCCAAGTCTCACCATAAAGTCTGTGCTCTTTTGCACTGAGTTGGGAATTGACTGTATATGTACTAAATACCCGAGTGAAGGACTTCCTAGGTGCTGCAGTGGTTAAGAATCCACCTGCCAATGCAGGGGACATGGGTTCGAGCCCTGCTCCGGGAAGATCCCACATGCTGCGGAGCAGCTAAGTCCTTGTGCCACAACTATTGAGCCTGTGCTCTAGAGCCCGTGAGCCACAACTATTGAGCCCAGTTGCCGCAACTACTGAAGCCCGCTCGCCTAGAGCCTGTGCTCTGCAACAAGAGAAGCCACGGCAACGAGGAACCCGTGCACCGCAATGAGGAGTAGCCCCTACTTGCTGCAACTAGAGAAAGCCCGTGTGCAGCAACGAAGACCCAAAGCAGCCAATAAATAAATAAATAAGTAAATTTATTTAAAAAAAGAAAACCTGAGTGGACAAATAAGTGAATGGTCAAAACACTCCTGAAAGGGCTCAGCTGGAGGTTCAGAGTAGCCGAGTCTCACCAGCTGGGTGCGATGCTTGCTGGGGATGCCTCCTCAGGCCCCTCCCTGGCCCCTCTATATGCTCTGCTCACTTGCCTTCTAGTTATCGACTTTAAAAAAAGCACAACCTAAAAGTTGAGAATTATGTTTTTATTTGGCGGACTTGCTGAGGATTTAAGCCTGGAAAGTAGCCTCTCAGATAGCTCTGAGGGACTGCTCTGAAGAGGTAGCATAGGAGCCAGGATATACAGGAATTTTTGCAACAAAAACCAGGTAGTGGAAACATTAAAAGATAACTGTTAATTAAAGAAAAAACAAATATCTCAATGTAATGAATTTAGCACTTTTCTTTGTATGGGAGGATGCAAGAATCGGGGCTCATTGAAATTGATTCTTTGATATGCACCTAAATTATCTAGGGCCAGCATCACTTTTTCCTTTCCATCCAGAATCCCCTCAGGGTGCAAACTTGGGGCGGTTGCAACAGCTGGTGGCTTGATGGCTGCAATATCCTTTGTTTCCTGATATGGTGATGACATTTTTCATCCACAAAGCTCAGGGGTTGGCAAACTTTCCTAAAGGGCCAGACAGTAAATATTTTAGGTTTTGCAGGTCAAGTATAGTCTCTTTCACGTATTCCTTTTTTTTTAACCTTTTAAAAATGTGAAAACCATTAATTAGCTCATGGACCATATAAAAACAGGCCATGAGCCATATTTGGCCCATAGGTTTTAGTTTACTAACTCCTGTTCCAGTGTTACCGAGTCCAAGCACTCTCTGCTGACCGCACAACAGGCCAATAAATAGGGAGACAAGGTGTTGAAGCAAGGAATAGCAACTTTATTTGGAAAGCTGGGCATCCAAAAAGATGTCAGACTAGCATCCTAGAGTACCATCTTGGTTCCCCAAGGCAGGCCCTCATGCATGCCTATGGCTATAGACAGAACAAAAGCAATGGAAAGCAAAGGTCAAAGTAAAAGAAAGAGATCCAGCACAGAGTCAGATTTAGTTCTTCCCTGTGACATTGGGTCACTGATTCTCCCTGCAGATTTGTCTAATCTTCCGTTAGAGCCAATGACTACATTCTTAATTTTGGTTATTGTATTTTTTAGTTGTAGAATTTTTATTTGGTTCTTTTTAATAGCTTCCAGTTCTCTGCCAAATTCTTAATTTTGTCTTTTATCTCCTTGGGTATAGGAAAGAATTATTTTAAAGTCTGCATCTCATAATTCTAATATCTACCACCCGTGTGGGTCTGTTTCTATTTTCTATGATTTCTGCTGGCTTTTTTAAAATGGTATCTTTCTTATATGTCTCATTATTTCTCGTGAAATGGTGGACATTGTATTTGCAAAATTGTTTTAGAAACGATTTGATGTATGGATATTCTCTCTCTCTCTTTTTTAGCTCTTTATTGGAATATAATTGCCCCACACTGTTGTGCCAGCTTTTACTGCACAACAAAGTGAATCAGCTGCACCTATACATATATCTCCATATCCCCTCCCTCTCGTGACTCCCTCCCACCTTCCCCATCCCAGCCCTCCAAGTCATCACGCATCATCGAGCTGATCTCCCTGTGTTATGCAGCAGCTTCCCATTAAGCCATCTATTTTATGTTTGGTAGTATATATATGTCAGTGCTACTCTCTCACTTTATCCCAGCTTCCCCTTCAACGCCCCCCGCCAGATGTTCTCTTCCTCCAGAGAAGATTTATGTTTACTTCAGTGTGGTATCTGAGCACGCCAGCAGTTTGGGATGCCCAGAATCACTAGCCAAGTTCAGCGATTGAGATGATTCCAGGCTGAGCTATAGCTCTTGGGAGAGTTTACCTCTGGTTATAGGATGTAACCCTTTGGGGTAAACACCCAAGTCTTCTCCTGTTTCCTTGCCAGGTTCCTTAGCTTGGCAAGACTGTGAAAAGTTCTGCTCAGCTTCTCAATTTCCCTACTGGAATTAGTATAAATGCCCAGGGGCAAACAGCTTCCTGGGCTTCTTTCTCCCAAATCCTGTGCAAGTAGATCTAGTTAGCGCTCTAGTGCCTTTACATAGAGCATTTCTTATTCACCCATTTTCTCTAGTTGTCCTGAAGCTATGTACGTGGGCCAAATCCCCTAGTCCACCATTCCAGAAGTGGGAATCTGGAGACAAATTATCTATGCAAAGGAATTGGGACCTTATTATTGAAAGAGTTGAGAAGAGGCTTATACTGTCCTTCAAAAATTCCAAAGAAGATAGAACAAACAAACGAAGACCCACTAACACATACCTGCTAATTTGGTTTAAATTTCCTCTGTAGCATATTTTAATATACAACAATTGTTGAAATCTTTAATAAATAAAAACATTTCAAGGTTATTATTAATTATGTATGTTATGTTCTAAAATCTACAAGGAAAGGATTGACTGTATATTTTGAAATTCTTGTTGAAAAATTAAACAAATGAAAATACTTTCCTTTGTGAAACAAAAATTTTCCACTGTAATTTTAACCAGAAAGCTTCTTTTTTTAATGAAGATTATTCTTTAATATAGTAATTTTTTATAAATTTATTTATTTATTTATTTATTTTAACTTATTGGCTGCATTGGGTCTTCGTTGCTGTGCACGGGCTTTCTGTAGTTGTGGAGAACGGAGCCTACTCTTCACTGCAGTGCACAGGCTTCTTATTGAGGTGGCTTCTCTTGTTGCAGAGCACAGACTCTAGGTGCGCGGGCTTCAGTAGTTGTGGCGCGTGTGGGCTCAATAGTTGTGGCTCACGGGCTCTAGAGCACAGGCTCAGTAGTTGTGGTGCATGGGCTTAGTTGCTCCACGGCATGTGGGATCTTCCTGGAGCAGGGCTCGAACCTGTGTCCCCTGCATTGGCAGGCAGATTCTTAACCACTGTGCCACCAGAGAAGCCCCAGAAAGCTTCTTGAATTAAAAAAATACATAAGGACTCCATATGGAAGGTCATTTTTCTCTACTCAACCAAATAAGGGCTATTCATATATTCTCCATACTCACTATGATGCTTGGGCAGATTTTGCTTCATAAAGTCTTTATCAGCATCCTGTTCTCTTTCTGTGCACAAGTGAAGTGGGCTGTTCTAAGGATCCAACAGGACATAAAAAGTGTGATACTATCTAACATTACTGGGAGAAAAAAAACCAAACAC